>NC_140483.1:174384580-174452080 GCF_964271855.1 Acomys minous | reverse complement strand
AATTTACTTTTGAAAAGTCATTTTAAACTTTCAAAATAAAGTATTTTAGTTTAATTAATATTTTGGATTCTTTTTTGAGATTTCTAATACAGTTTGTTAAGATATAGCTTTGGAAAACAGTATATGTCATAATAATCCACAGTAGCATGATTTTTTTTTGTTATAGTCTTTGAGGGATGTGGTCATAAAATCCTCACATTAGAAAATGCAGAAGGAAGAAGAAATATCAACAAAGTGTCAAGTGTGTAGAGGCTATGCTTTGGGCTTCGGCAACTTTTCTTCATGGCCATATATTTATAGGGGATGATTCTACCTAGGAGCTTAATCAAATTGAAGATCCCTGTTTATAAAGTCTTCAGCAACATGAAGAAATGAGCAACAACTCAATTTCAGATAATTATTTTTTCTTTTTACTTGTAAAACACAGCCGCCTGATAAAATAGTTTCTTACTCTACTAATAATCCTACTTTTTTTTTTTTTGCTGTATTAAAAAGGAAAGGAAAAAACAGCTTAGACACACAGATGAAAACAAAAGGGTTCTAAAGAACCTTTTAGAATCTATGTTCTCTGTGCCGGTACCAGATGTTGCTGTTGGCAGCAGTTAAGAAGGTCACAGGGCATTTAAAATCACTAGGCTGTGGGGAGTAAAATTCCAGGTCTGCTGCACTGAAAATCACTTAAAAACTTGTGTTTACTCAGTGGTAAGTAGGACAAAACACACTTTTTCTAAACAGGTTTTAAACAGGTATCTCGGCCAGACTGGTCAGTGAAACTGCTGCCATACACGTTTCTGTTCCAATGGCTCTGAGCAGTGCAGGTCACTGGTTCTGCTCAGTTCTGCTTTTAAATGTGAAAAGCAGATCACTCTGCACTTGACCTTACTTATGAGCTATTCATTTCATGTTACAGAGCACTGGGGCTGTGTTCCTTAGCTGTATAGCTGTGCAAAAAAAAAAAAAAAAAAGACATACTATACTTAGGTAGTGTTTGCTCTATCTTCTTTGGCAGTAATTTTGAGAAGAAAATAGGAATTTTTACCTCGCCCCCCACAGATTATTTTTTGGGTGAACTATGCTTCTTTCTAATTGATAAAAATAACTAGAGTTTGTAGTTTCAGTGCCAAAATAGAAAGTAAAAAATGTTTTTTAAGAACCAAACAAATTCCAACAGGGAGTACCTCTTTTTACTCGCTATATATTATTGTTTATTCTTGTCTTGTGGGTGTCACATTTGTATAAGTTAGATTGTGTCCTTTCCTGTTTTTCCAGAGAAGTTTAATACATTTATCGTACAGTTTGCCTCATTTCTTTAGCTAAGAAATTTGAGCTGATGCCATAAGTACAATGCAATTAAACTTTTTCTAGTTGGTGTTACCCTTCTTATTACTGCCCATCAAAGATAATTGTAATCTTCCCTTTTTCTGTGGGAAGGGAAGTGTTTCAAATAATCTCTCAGTGAGAGGGAGGAAACCAACTAGGAGGAAAGACTAATCCATCAGCTATCATCTCTGAGCTTAAAACTAACTTTTGTTCTTTATTTTACCACACACATGCCAGTTTACCTATAATTATAGAGAGAGTTGTAATGTGTGTGTATACATATATATATGTATATATGTATATATATATGCATGCTGAAGTTAATTTTTATACAGCAAAGGAGTCCATATGTTGCTCGTTCTAGTTGTAAATCTTGGAGCCTTGGTTTTATTCAGTGACAAACAGAGGGATGTTGCTGTCTGTGCTCTCGCGTGTCACTGAACAATGGGAACATAGCAGGAGAGTTAAAGTGGACACTAGTGACCATCCTACACAGTCCTAGGTGGTGTGGGCTGCCCATTAGGGTTGTGTGATATGTCATCTTGCTCCTAAGAATAAGAAAATGCAGCTTATTACTGTTCTGCATATTGTAGGCAGCCATAATAGATATTTTACATCAAAATATAGCTGAACATAGAAAAGATACAGTAAGGATACAGTACAAATGCTGAAAAGTGGTGCATGTATCAGGGACACTTGTTATGACTGGAGCTTATATGCCTCAAGCTGTGGATGTGTTGGTGAGTGAATAATGTGTGACTGTGAGAGCCTAAGACATCATAGCAAACTACTGTAGACATTATAAACACTTAGTGTACACTGAAGTTATTAAAAGTTCTTTCTTTAGTAACTAATCAAGCTACTATGTTTTTGGATTTTATGAAACTTATTTTAAAAATTATCAATCTTAGCTTAATATATGGGCACATTATACAGGTGTACAAAAGTATAAGGCTACCTGACTGTTTTAAGAAATTTTTCTTTAGAAATCATTTCTGTTTTTTAAAAAAAGTATATGCAAACATACATAAGCCTAAGTTTAAACAGTGCCAGGATCACATCTTGTCATTCTGGGAAGTCTGTGGCAGTGATAAGATGGAGCTGCCACCTGTTGTAGCATCTTCTCTTGGGTCCTTCACAGGACATGCCTGAGGATTCTTTTCAGAAATATGTCTGTAGTACTTCCTCTGGTTTCTTTATTCTTTTTTTAAAATCACAGATTTATTTGTAAGCAGAGAATTTACCATATTTCACTCCACCAATGAAAACCTTCGTTTTCTTGTATTTCAGTTTTTCTTTTCTATGCTTTCAACTATATGTTCATTAAAAAAAATTTTTTTTAATTCAGCCTCATGGCAATCTAAGGGGCCATGGCTCACACGTGGTCCATTGTCAACTAAAATGTGAGAATAGCTAGCTGCCAAAGCCACTTGATGTTCGGATTGGTAGTCTGTGTACCCACAGGTCCTGTATCCACAGAGTTTCTGATCACCAAAGGCAGTAGTTATTTCAAGCCAAAGTATCGTAGCTCACCATTTTTGTCATTATTATGACATAGGTCTTCTAATACATGTATGTGTATACATAATTTATCATATTTACTTTATGTTGCTCATCAGTGTACTTGTGCAAAGGAAATGGACTTACATGGTAGGAAGCATTGAGGGGGAATTTTAGAATACCTTTGTCATCTCTGTAGTTTAGTGGAGTGTGCAAAATAAATAGTGCCTACTGTGTTATTGACAATTAAAGATGACTTTCAACCCTTCGTTATCAGTTTGAGATACAACTCCCAGTTAGTATTTATTTAAACTGTTCTATATTACAGTTACTTGGAAAAATACTTAAAAGGGTGTTTGAGTCATAAGAACCATTTTTTTTTAAGCACTGATGTGTGATCTTGAGGTTAGTTCCTTTACCCTCTGAACGCCCTAATCATTGGCTGTAAGATTAGGATAGCAAGAACCTTTTCCTTTGGGGCAGTGTGAGGATATAAGAACACCCTTTGTAAATTTATGTATGTTCACTTACTTACTACATTATTCTTACCAAATGGCCTAAATTGGAATGAAGGTGATTTGGATCAAGTCCCTGAGTTCACAGTCCAGAGTCAAATTACATTTGTCCATTCTACTTGGAGAGGGGGCCATCAAAGATGTATGGTTTTAATCTTATTTTTGTTAAAGGCAATGACTAACCCCCATAGCTTCCATTAAAAAAAAACCTAGAAAACAGTTCATTTTCTATTCTAATTACTTGGCAGAAATTTAGAATAGAAAGAAACTAGTAACAACCAACCTTTCCTTTGCACTTACAGATCAACAAAAGAGATTCTTGGGTCCTAGAGACCAATGACAGAATCAGCAGGAATGCCCAGGGTGAATTGATGGATTGCAGAGCCTGGCTGGTAATTACTTTCACTGAGCTAAAACATTAACTTGATACATGGGAGCAAGGCCAGATGAAAATCAGGAGCTGGACCTCTTCCTCCCTGTGGGCTGCCCATACTCTCCTTGTGGAGGCAGTTGTCTCCTCAGTGGGATAGTCCAGCTTCCTTTCTGAGGCTTGGCATGGATTTTCATTGCCCATCCTTGTAGACTAGGACTGGGACCTTTGTTTGGGCCATTATAAAGAGATGTGTTCAGGTCAGCCTGCTTTCTGGGATGCCAAGAAATCACAGTTTCTCAAGACTTTTCAGTAGGGTAACAGACCTTTCTCAACTTTGGACTCAAGCTTTCTGTTTGCTTATTTGTTTTTGTTTGTTTGTTTGTTTGGGTTTATTTTGCTTTGGTGTGTGTGTGTGTGTGTGTGAGAGAGAGAGAGAGAGAGAGAGAGAGAGAGAGAGAGAGAGAGAGAGAGAGAGAGAAGAGAAGAGAAAGGAAGGGGAGGGGAGGGGAGGAGGAGGAGGAGGAGGAGAGGAGGGGAGAGGAGAGAGGGAGAGAGAGAGAGATGCTGAACTCACAGCCTTGCACATGGTTGGTAAGCATTTGCAATTGAGCTCCATTCTGGACTTTATAAAGATTTGCCTTTTCTGACTTTTGTGACACAGTTCCTAAACATTCACCTAGCTGTGGACTAGAGGATATTGTCCTCTTCAGAAGAACCATGGAAATTTACTTTAAAACAAAACAAGATTAGTTATTACTACTTGACTCTTTTGCCTTCTTGGAAAGATTGTGAGTCCATCATGAAGCTCAGTGATGTGAGTATGAGGTGATGCAGGTTTCTCTAGAGGCCGGAGGGGCACACGCGTGTTTTCAAATGGTCATAGAATGTAAAGGACAGGATTGCTCATTTAACATAATGTGCTCTTAGTGCTGCCCATCCCATCATACAGGAGAAGGGAACGGACTTGAACTAGTTTCCTAGCTTCAAGTTGATTATTACTTCACGAGAATAATAGTTACTGTCTAAAGAGACGTAGAGTGGATTAAGTCTTAACATCTATATTAAAGTTAGAAATCGTAATAGATTATGAGCACCTGTATATTGTTTACCTCTATTATTCCTGTCATGCGTTGTTTCTATAACCACCAGTTCTTTGTTGTGTGTCATACTGTTGAATTCTAACTTCTTGATACAGAGTCTGTGGTTTCTTGCCAGCCCTCAGATGGGCTGAACTGAGAGCATCAATCTTTGTGATAGCCCAAAAGTGGTATTTACTATGGCAGCCTGCCAGGGTGGGCATGTACTTCAGACTGTATGAAAAGAGTGCATAACAATGTGTGACATCCATGGAGAACAAGAAAGGCAGACAATGGATATTGGATTGGTACTATAAGTTCTAATATTAGATTTTTAAATTTTGTTTATTTATGAGTTAGTTAGATTTCTGATACATAAACATTTGTCACATGTGATTCTACAAGTCTGTTCTTTTGTAACAGTAGACATCCTGTGGAATCATGACTTCATTGTGGAGACATCCACCATAATCTGATGTTTTCTTAAACGTCTAACTTGAAGGTATACTATCTCAGATGTCCAAACACTCAGCGTGGTTAGCATAAGACTTTAAGTTGGAAGGATTCAATTATAAATGGTGCTAGAATGAGGTTCCTTAAAAGATCTCAGTTTTGTGGAATTTTAAATGACAAGAGAATATTATTGATTAAAAAAGCATTTATTAAGAATTAGTTGAATCAGCTGTGACACTGTTTGTTTGGTTTCATTTCTGTTGGGTATACTTAGAGACGCATTGCCAATGTGGCAAAGTAGAAGGAACACCAGCCTGTGGAGGAATACTTTTGGTATTTTATCTGTTTGCTTTACCGAAAAGCTTTGGGCTGGAGTATATTGTTCTCCTAAACTTTAGTTGTAAAAAAGTTGGGGCTGGAGATGGTTCAGCAGTGAAGGACACTTCCTGCTCTTGAGGAGGGTCAGTCTGGGGTTTGGTCTGCGGCACCCATGGTGGCTCACAACCATCTGTAACCCTGGTTCCAGGGTCCCTAACAGGCAATCATGTGGTGCACACACACACATGTGTGCAGGCAAAACATCCATATATAGATAAAATAAAGTAAAATAAAACACACACATTTTAAAGGGGAGGTACCATCCACTTTGCAAGATTCCTGATCTTGAAGTGATTTGCTCTATTATTTTTTTCTGACCTCAACCTTTACCTCAACTTCTTTCTCTATATTTCACAAGGATCAAGTCATAGCATTAAAGGAACTTGGAACGTTTTTGTTTCTATGTGATACTAACATTTTCTGTAGTTAACATTGTAAATCATGGCTTTACTGTGGGACTCTGGGCTCCTATAAATCTCAGGCCCTTGGGAGTGAAACCCGTGACTATCAGGAAGTGTCTTTCTGCAAAGGATGACAGAATGAAAGCACCCAAATTATGCCGGTCTTGGTAGCAGAGTTGTGCCTCTCCTAGCATCGCCTGGGGATGTGGAGAGCAGCACTCCCACATTCCGCTTAGAAGCAGAGGCATGCATGGCGTGGAGAAGGCTCTGGAACTGAGGGGAAGGTTAGAGTTGTATAGTTGTCTGGCCTTCCCTGACCATTCTCTCCCTTTCCAGGATTCCTGTAATTGTCATCAGATGGATCATAGTCCCCAGTGTTTCTGATATTGCAGTTATGTCAGGAGTGTTTTCTGAAAGGCCAGGATTAATACTTATTTGTTTGTTTTTTCTCTGTAAAGATAAGCAGATCAAGCATCTCTGGAACAGAGAAAATTCTGCCAAATGTGGAACCCTCTTTTTCTCTCTTCTCTAGAGCTTTCCCACTTCTTTTGCTATTTTTTTTCCACTTACGTTGCCTTGGAGTCTGCACCCTACAAAAGTGAGAAAGTATTCTGTCAATGGTGATGATGTCAGTAATAATCACTCTGCATTTTAGCACCGCTCTTTCTGGGGACTTTATAGAACATTGGCTCTTTCTTGGGTCAGTTAAAGGCCTCAGGGAGGTTGAAGGTGGGTCTGGACAGTGGTGGGACTGACAAGTGGGTCAAGTCTTCGGATTTTCCCTGAGATGGATCCTGAATTATGCTTGATCATATTTTAATGCCAGAAGTGGTGGTGTTTATTGCCAGATTCAGATGCTGCAGTGGAAAGGGCAAGTTAAAGGGCGCAGGAAGAAAAGACGATTGTGTTCTGCAGAGGTATGGCTCTGGTTTAGTTTAAACGTAAGAAAGATGTCATTAACTTATATTCATGCTTGATTCCATGCTGAGGGTGAATGCTGTGTGTAAGGCGCAGACACAAGGAGGGTAGCTATTATACCCAGAAGCTTTGTTCACTCTGTTTTTCAGGGCTTTTAGGTTTTCCTCATTGTCTTAGTTACTTTTCTATTGCTGTGCTAAAATGCCATGACCAAAGCAGCTTATAAAATAAAAGCATTTAACTTCAGGTTCTTGGTTCTAGAGGATTAGAGTCCATGACCAACATGGTAGGGAGTATGGCATCAGGCAGGCAAGCATGGCACTGGAGCTTATAGCTCATCCACAAGTGTGGGGCAGAGTGAGAACTAATTGGTAATGGTGTGGACTTGTGAAGTCTTGGAACCTACGCCCAGTGACACGTCTTCTACAGCAAGGCCACACCTCCATCCATCCTAAACATTTTCACCAAATGGAGACCAAGCAGTCAAATACCTGAGCCTAGGAGAATCACTCATTCAAACGACCACAATCATCATAAACATGTAGATAAGACACAAAAGACATACTTGCCATATGTTTGTATATGTGCATGCATGTATGTATGCCTCTGCGTCTTCTGTCACCTAAATTGACCTTGACACTACTTTGCTTTCCCCCCATTTTTATTTTTATTTATTCTTCTCTCATACAATACATCTGGACTGCAGCCTCCTCTCCCTCCACTTTTCCCACTTTCTCCCCCTCCATCCTGTCTTCCCCCAGATCCATTGCTCCTCTTTCCCTTCAGAAAAGAGCAAACCTCCCAAGGATATCCACTGAACATGGCCTAATGAGATGCAACAAAACTAGGCACAAACCCTCATCTCAAGGCTGGAAAAGGCAATCCAGTATGAGAAAAAGGGTCCCAGGATCAGGCAAAAGAGTCAGAGATACCCTCACTCCCACTGTTAGGAGTCCCACAAAAACCCTGAGCTAAACATTCATAACATATATGCACCTAGCGTTGGACCCAGGCAGGTTCCATGATTGTCCCTTCAGTCTCGGTGAGCCCCTATGAACCCTGCTTACTTGATTCTGTGGGTCATGTTCTCCTGGTGTCCCCAACCCCTCCTTTTGATTGGTTCCCTGAACTCTGCCTAATGTTTGGCTGTGGGTCTTTCCATCTCCTCCCATCAGATGCCTGAGAAAGCATCTCTGATGGTGATTGAGCTAGTCACCAATCTATGAGTATAGCAGAATATCATTAGGAATCATTTCATTGACTTTTTATTTTTTTTAATTTTTTATTTTGCCGCTTGTGTTTGGTTCTACCCTAGGTCTCTGGGCTATCAGGATTCAGGTTCCTGGGCATCCAGACAATGTTGAGCATGGGCTGCCTCCTGGTGTAGGCCTCAAGTTAGACTAGACATTATTTGTTTACTTTCACAAGCTCTGAGCCACGCAGGCATGCCTTACAGTCAGGACAGGTTGCAGGTCAAAGGTTATGTGGCGGGGTTGGTGTCCTAGTCCTATTATGGAAGCCTTGCCTGGTTCCAGAAGATGGCTCTGTGTCCTTCATGAGTATGAGTTCTGGTCACCCTCAAAGGTTACAGAAGTTTATACTGTAATAGGTTTGTACATCATTCTCCAAATGCCCCCCATTCCAGTTTCCTCTCCCGTACTCTTTCCTACCATCTCCCACCCAACCCCACATCTCATAGAATGCTAATATCTAAAATATGTAAAGAACTCAAGAAACTATGCACCAACAAACCCAATAATCCAGGGGTACAGTTCTAAACTGAGAATTCCCAATAGAGGAATCTCAAATGGCTGAGAAACGCTTAAAGAAATTTCAACATCCTTAGCCATCAGGGAAATGCAAATCAAAGCTACTTTGGTATTCCATCGTACACCTATCAGAATGGCTGAGATCAATAACACAAGTGACAGCTCATGCTGGCGAGGATGTGGATCAGGGGGAACACTCCTCCATTGCTGGTGGGAGTGCAAATTTGTACAGCCACTTTGGATGCTAATATGATGGTTTCTCAGAAAATTGGGAATTGATATACTTCCAGACCCAGTTATACCACAAGCATAGACCCAATAGACAATCCATCCTACTGTAAGGACACTTACTAAATATGTTCATAGTTGCTTTATTCATAACAGCCGGAAACTGGAAACAACCTAGATGTCCCTCAACTGAAGAATAGATAAAGGATATATGTATACACACACACACATACATATATACACATTTACACAATGTAGTATTATTCAGCTTTTAAAAAAATGACAGCATGAAATCTGCAGGTAAATGGATGAAACTACAAAAAATATCATCCTGAGTGAGACAACACAGCAAGACAAACATGAAATGGACTCACTTACAGGTGGATGTTAGCTGTTGAGGATAATCACACTATAGTTCACAGGCCCAGGGAATCTAAGCAACAGGGAGGGCTTGCGGAGGCAGTGTACATGGAGCGCCCTGGGAGGGGAAAATAGAGGAGACTTTACAGGTGGACAGGGAACAGGTGGGGATTGGGACAGATGGAGATGAGAACAGGGCTCGACACTACTTTTCAAGCAAAGGAAAACTTGCCGAAAGGAAAATAAATACAAGATTAATTGACTGGTCTAAATCTCTGCGTTCTCCCCTCAACCCTCACTCCCTGAAGTGAGGAGGAGGGGTCATGCCGGAAAGTGTAAAGCTAATGATAGCATAGGCTGTTGTGCTGATTCGTTTTGTTGGTTGAGAAAATTCTGTTTTTCAAAAGCTGCTTTTGAGTCTTCTAGTAGGAAAAATAGTTCACTGCCCTCTGGGGTTCCTGTTTATTTAATGGTTGAGTATTTTCCTAGCCACTGCTGGATACTGATGGTACTGTCGATTTTTGCTTCCTTCTGCAGAGCAACCCCTTCTAGCATAAAAGCCTTGATGAGTATGCATGCTTCCCCTTCCCGGTGGCATGCTGTAGACTAGAAACATGAAAGTCCTTGATGCGGACAAGGAGGAGTGAGAGACACCTCATCATTTTAGTTATGACAACTGCACTGTCTAGAGATGAGCAGCCTTGTGATTAGGTGTGGGACTAAGTTCCCTCAGTGTTCTGTGAGAGGGACTCTGCCAGAAGAGGGTAGTGATTACTTTCATCTGAATTTCAAATAATAATAATAATAATAATAATAATAATAATAATAATAATAATAGTAACAATAACAACAACAACAACAACAACAACAACAACAACAACTGCTTGCAATATGCCTGTGGAGCTCAGAAAGACAATTAGACAGCCCTCCCTTCTGAGGGTAGAGGAAGAGAGGCAGAACCTGTGATTGATGCCCAGCATTGGGTGACACCTCTTGCTTGCTGTTTTACTATCTGTAAATTCCCTCCCCAGAATCCCCACTCCCAGTGCAGAAGCTTCTCCTGGGTCGGCCTGCCACTTTGAGTTCTGACACACACACACAGGAAGTATATGTATTCTTCTGTCTGTAGAGCTAAATGTGCTCAGGCCAGAGGTAAATATGCTTTGGGCCTCCTCACTTTCTTTGAAGTGTTCCTGTCTGCCTTATAGCTGTTTTCTGCCATGTCGTTGACTTCCATGTTGGCTTAACTCAACCTGCATGGCCTTTCTTTTTCCTTTCTCTGTTCACTTCTCCCGCAGCACCTGAGATTTGCAGCTTACCTGCTTTGGGGTTTTTCTTTTCAACTTTATTAAAATTGTCCTTGAGCTTCTAACAACAATGGCAACAGCAACAATAAGTCACACAATGCACTCCATTTCAGTAGAATTTTCTGTTGCAAGATATGGTTGGCAAGTACTTTCTTTCTTTCTTTCTTTCTTTTTTTGGGGGTGGGGGTGGGGGTGGATGGGATGGAGAAATAGATGGAGTTTTCCCCAAATGGGAACCCACTGATGAGTGAAGTCACCTTATCAACCATCTTGTTTTCACCGTTTGTGTCACCTTCATGAAGAATGTGATGTAGTAACCTGCTACCTTTCTGCTGCTTCCAGACTGAGTTTCTTTGCTTATTGTAAGGCTGCTTCTGCATTGGATTGTTGTAGGTGACAGAGAGAAGGCAGCGTGTAAAGTTTTCATAAACATGAAAAACGTTGCCATTCTTTAAGCAGTTAGTCTGTGTTGCTAGTGTTCCTTTAGCCTCTTAGGTTTGTTTTGATGTCTGAGTTTGTTGACAGTTCTGTTATTATATTAAAGATGTTTCTTGCCATTTATTTTTCATTTCAGTTAAGAAAACTGACTTTATTTCCTAAGATGAATTATAATTAGGATTGTTTGGTACTGAGAATCTTTTCTCACTTAATACCCCTAATGAGATACAAATGTTCTAAATGTCCTTATGAGCGGATTATATTTAGAGAGGAATCCACTTATTTTGGTTAACTAATCCCTTTGCTCCTGTATCATACATCCTTATTAGGCCCTCACGCTCCTGCTCCTTATGGAATTCTTGTGAAATCAGCCCTCTGCAAGCAATGTGATTAAATTTCAGGGTCGGAGGTATTGAAAATGTCAGCGGGGTTTGTTGATGCTCCATACATTGTTACAGCACTCTCCTTACACATTTATGATAAACACAGGACATTCACTATTCTTATAAAGTGAACTTTATTAGTTGGTTCTCTTCTTGCATTTATGTCAGTACTCACGAGAATAAAACAATAGACTTTGATTCCGCCCCCCCTACTCCGCCCCTCCTATCATCTGGGAATGTTTTCCCTAACTCCATGGACCACTGTGTGCAGTACATGATGCCCCAGTACAGCAAACTGCCTATGATACTGAGTTATACTGACTGAGATCTGTTCAGCACTTGGGTATCAGTGTTTATCTTGTGCAGGAGGCATAGAGAAATAGCATTTTGAAGACTTTGATCTGTTAAGTTGCCTTTTGAGTTTCCAGTTCTGGCTTTATTTGTTATTGTTTGCATATTTGTGGATGAGCTCTGACTTCTTTATGCTCTGGTATTTTCTTATACATACAGCGGTGATTATAATGGCATTTTCTTTGTTGGTAGTTTAATGAACACATTAAAGAGTAGTGTCAGTTGCACTGTACGTATATAGTTGTATGATGGTATCTAGTTGAATATCAAAAATTACTGTTTAATATTATTGTCTCTTGGTCCATTCAACCAATGCAAAGATACTGTTGATCTTGTATAATGAATGTCATAGAAACATACTATTAGCACATAACTTTGTTTCTGGTATCAGAGTTGGAATAATAGGATAGGTCACATCTTGATGGAATTGAGTCTTCAGGGACCTCCCTGCTTCTCTGATACTATAAGATGTAGGAAGATAATCAAGTTCTGTGCCTTAAGTATGTGATGATTCAGTTCAGTCATTTTAAAAACTACTTATTAAATGTATGAATTTCTCCCTTTACATGTTTTACTTGCCATGGTTAATTAAGTTAACATCAGTTTCCCATCGATATAGTCCAAAGTTTAGTTATTATATTAATGAGTTATGAGTCACTACACTAGTACCATCAGTGCTTTCTATCATTTGGTTTGTGACAGACAGGAATGTAGTTGTGTTGTCTGCTTGTCTTTGATAAATTCATGTGACAGTTCAAAAAAAGTGATAACTTGAAATCTGTCAGCAAAGCTCAACATGAAGCAAAGAAATGGAAAGTGTTCACACTGAACACAAGATCTGAACTAATTACAAACAGGATTCTGGAACAATAGAGCCAACCAAGGGAACATCAAGCCTCTCGCTGTTGTAGAAACTACATGCAGCTGGGAAAACCGAGGGAGGGACATCTAATTTATTGTAAATTGGGAGGCTGCCAATGTCAAAAGGTGTGTGGGGTTTTGAGAGAGGGAAAATGATGGGAAAGGCTTCATGCTAAGGGAACAAACTCTCAGCGGTGTTACATGGATGTAGAAACACCAAGGATGAAATCATGAACGTTGGTCCAGTCCAGACTTAGAGCAGGGACTGCATCAGTGCATAGAAAAGAGACCTGGTGAGACCGGCCAATCCAGCATTCTAGTCTTTAAAATAAACAACACACCTTAACTCTTAGAGTCTGATGTCTGACAATGGACTAAGAAAATGGCTGATTTTTCTTTTCAATTTTCCTATACATCTAAAACTTATTGTAAGGAAACTTTTATGTTCTAATTTTTTTTTCTTTGAAGGAAAGGGATCACTATTTAATCTAGGCTTTCCTTGAACTCAGGATTCTCCTGGGTATTAGATTACACTCAAGATCTCCTATGCCTGGTAACAACAACAATAACAACAACAACAATAAACTTTTAAAGGTCATAAAACAATTTTTAAAATTCCTGTTTGTTACTCAGCTATTTGTGCATGGTTTCAGTGTACAGTGACTGTGGTCTTGTATTACGAGGCTGAATGAGGGCTACCTATATTTATTGCGCTAAGGAGGTGCTCTTGTTGTAAGTGCTGATGTATACTGATGAAGAAGACAGGCAAATCCTGCTAGTATGAAACGTTTATCCTTGCATGGATTTGCTGATTGTTTGCCACATACATGTGCATATTCATATATGTATATATATACACACATATACATATATATGTTCTAAGAATTAAGATGTGTTGTTTATTTTTAAAGCAAGGATACTTGATTGAATTACTGCTCACTAGGTATCTTTCTATGCCCTGATGCTTATTTTACTCTTATGTTTGGATTGCACCAACTTTTATTATTTCATCCTTTGTATTTTTACAGTCATGTAATGTCACTGATAGTTTCCATAGTATGAAGCCTTTTCCATGTATGTTATATACAATATGTAACATATTGCAATATATAAGATATAATATATTTTATATAATAGTCCTTTTTCAAATACTTTGCATTTCAATTGACTGATTCAATATGATATCTATGCATTATACCTTTTGTCTAGAATATATGCAATTGATTTCTATGAATGTAAGCATAAAGATGAGGGAAAATACAAGGTACTATAAAAGTCTAGGAAGGATCTCTACCTAGCCCGAGAATAGGAGGTGGGAGGGGGAAGGAGACATCTAGAGGAATGAACTCAGAAAAGCCATGTAGAACAAGTATACAAGGCTGAAAACCTTCTACACAAAGCACATAGGACATTTAAAAGATCATGTTGAAGTGTATAGGGCAACATGGCAACGCCATGCAGTGCCATGGAGCTTATGCTTTGTAGGCAGCAGGGAGTAGGCTTTTCTCTAAATCTCTTTGCGATTAAAGTATAGTTTATATGCAGTTATACTGACACACTTTGATGATGTAGTTGGGTATGAATATGTCCTGTAAACCACTATGATAACTGAGATGGAGAGCATACTCCATTGTGATGAAGAAAATAACCACCCCCATCATTGGTACTATTGACACTTTTCTCACCCCTGTAGTTTAGCCTTTTTCAGAATGTGATACATATGTAGATCACGCAGCATATAATTTGTAAGTGTGGTGTTTCAATTTGACCTGATGCTTTTGAGATTCATCTATGTGGATGGATGCATTGGAAGAACCTTTGGGGTTTAAGCAGAACTGTAAGACTTGACTGAAGATAGAGTTGAGAGGAAGTTTATTGTAACTTTGTCAGGCCCAGTGGAAGAGATAGAGAGTAGAAGTGCAAAGTGGGTCCGTGGTTCAAGAATAGTGCAGGGGGTGACACTGGTCTCAGCTGAGGCTGTAGGAGCAACACCAGGTGGGAACGAGGATATTAGGCCTCTAGGATATGTTGATGCTGAGAAATGATGGTTATCCTGAGGTAAAGCCCAGCAGGCTGTGAGGAATGTAAAGAAGTTTCTCCCATGATCCTCTGGTCTCTGCTTGAATTACTTTCCTAGGCCCTGGTTTTGCTTAATTAAATGGCTCTCTTTCTATCCCACCATGTCATCCCAAGGATTTATTCCCAACGCCATGCTTTCGATCACTACTGTTAACTCAGGTGTCACTTTTAAAGGGACTAATATTTGCTGCCTTCTAGCTATGGCATGGCCATGGCACTCGTGGATTCACACTGTTGCATCGATGCGGAAGTGGCTCCTGAGGCCCCTGTCCCCTCTGAGGAGCTGTTGGCACTTAAAGGTTGCTGATGAAGGAAGCGTCATACTCTTCATAATTATAGCCCTTGCCAAGTTTCCCATGCTCCAATAAATAGCCACTAACTCATGCTCATGTGAGTGACCTTAATTAAACTGGGTTTGTCACAATAAGGCAAGAAAGACATGAAAATAGTAGAAGTGAGAGGGAAGGGGGTTTAGTGGGTGGGGGATGAGAGATGGTAATGAGGGTTTAAAGTGACTAAACTACACTATATTTGTGTATAAAGTTGCCAAAGAATAATAAAAAATGACAGCTGTTCCCTTCATAGACTGTCAGCTACCTCAGTTTATCTGCATTTGCCCGTTGCTTTCCATAGGGAAGAGCAGCAGAAATGTCGCTGAGACTCTCGTGATTTTGGAGCCCTTACAGCTGCAAGTCAAGAGTTCAGTAATCCTGAAGAAAAATTTTTACCAAAGGGATTCTATGGCAGGGGTTATTTTCAGTACTGGGGGATCAAACCTAGGGCTTGCTGTGTATTTTCAAGTGTTCAACAAGTGATATATATCCCCAGTTCTTAAGATTATAATTTTAAAGGTACAGTGTGTGGACTAGATTAAACTCTATGGAACAGACACAGTGGTGAAGGAATAAAGCATTGTTAATTCTTGGGCTGTGGTCAACTCCTCCTTTTTGGAAGCTTCTTTAACAGGGTCCTGAAGCTGCATGCATCAAGCTAAAGAGGGATTCTACCTCCATCACTGTTGTCTTGTCTGGCATAGGCAGGAAAGTGCTTTAAGAAGCAGTGGTGAGAATAGCAGCTTTCCCCAGGGAAACCTCTTCTGACAGACTGTTTGTTCCTATAGTTACCTGTACTGGAAAGGTGTTGTCATCAATAAAAAAAGTAAAAGACCTAATTACAGCTGGGGTAGCATTTTATCTTTGGCATAACTCTATCAGATGAAAAGACTTACAGACAGGAAACCGAGGCAAAGGGCACTCGAGTAACTAGCCTAAAGTCTGATAGCTGGTGACAGTGGGGGAAGACCTAAACTTAGGCAGTGCCTCGAGAGTCTGTATCCTTCTGCCTGTACCGGGTCACCCTTGGGGTTCTAGTGTGCTCATTTCATGCCCTTCATTTTAAGAGTGAAGGCTTGAGAAGATTCTATGATGACCAGCTCAAGATCATGTGTTGGTTGAATAAACCAGATACTCCTGCCCAGGGCTCGGGCTGCTCTAGGATGCTTTGGTCTTTGATTGTTGTTAGTATTGTGTCAGGAGAGAGAGAGAGAGAGAGAGAGAGAGAGAGAGAGAGAGAGAGAGAGAGAGAGAGAGAGAGAGAGAGAGAGATGTAGCCCGTCTCAGAAGACTGATAAATTGGTACTTAATCTCATCCTTTCCTTGGCCTCAGCCCTTTCTTGCCTGAGAAGATGTTAATTTGTTCTCTTCCTGTCCCCTCTGCCATTTATTCTTCCCCGGGAACCTGGACTCACCATTACTCTTTTCTAGGCTGCCTTCTAAATTTCCTTTCACCCCATCATTTCTTTCTCTAGTCTTTTCTCACCAGTGTGTAGGCGAAGGGCGATGCTGCCTTAGCACCGAGTGGGAGTTGTGTTTGAGGACTGTAGAGGAGCTGGGGACTCTTAGGGGATGTGCAGGTCCAGAGACCTTGCCTGCACCTGTGGCAGTCACCCTTGTCCTTAGCCTGCGACACAGTCGCCATCCCTTGAGCTTCAACTTGTCTGCTGCCCTCCTCTCCCAATTAGAGTAGGGCATCTCTTACTGATTGGTGAGTTTGCTCAGCCTAACCATTCTCTTTCACAAGAGCATCTGGATGGGAAGGCGCTCTGGCTTGCCCAGTTGATACTTCATTTCCCGATTGTTAGTAACTTATTTCGAGGAGCCACGGTTGGGAGGAATGAACTGAGTTGTTGAATTACTTGCCTTCTGTTCGTGTATAAACATCAGAAGCAGATATTCTGCTTCCCATCCGTTTGTCACTCTACTCCACACTAGGTCTCTGTATATGAAATGTTAAGTCCTGTAGTGTTGCTGCCATTTGCCCAGGGGTCCTAGCTTGCTTTCTATTGTGTTGAATATCATGAACTTGGAGAGGAAGTTACTTGGCTTACACATTTCAGATCACAGCCCATCATTGAGGTGGTCAGGGCAGGAGCTTAAGCAGCGGGAGAGATGGGAGCCATGGCAGAAGGATGCTTATTGGCTTGCCTCCAGCTCATTTTCCTCATACCTTTCAGGACCACCTGCCTAGGGATGGCACCGCCCACAGTGGGCCCGGCCCTCCCATCTAACTCATCCACCAAGAAAATATCATACAGACATGCCCACACACTGAACTGATTGTTAGAAGCGATTCTTTCGTTGAACTTCCTTCTTCTCAGGTGACTAGTTTGAGTTAAGATGACAAAAACTAACCAGTGTGCCAGGGATGAAATAGAGTATCAATGTAGTATGGTCGGCACTTACCGGTGGCCTACTCTTTCTCGGCACTCCATATTTCCTATAATTAAGAATGTCCTCCTCAATTTCAACTCAAAATACCTGAAAAGAGTCCTTGCTTAGTTAAGAGAGAGTAAATTTCCCCAGGTAAGTTCCCATATGTTTTCTGTAAAAACCAGCACACTCTTTCTGTTTTCCCCTGTCAAATGAAGTTCTTGGAAGAGTAACCAGCCACTCTAAGCCACTCAGCTCTCGCTGCCTTGCATTTTGTTGGTCAGTTTTAACTCTTTTGATTTCTTTTTCTTTTTTTTGATGCTATTCAGTCAAGTCTGCTTCTTGTTACAACACTGGCATCCCTAGTTCTGTGCTCCTTTCTTTAGTGCCTGGGACTGCTAAACTGTAACTCCTCACGTAAGTAGGTACATATGTTCAGGGAAGGCCCTAGCAGTGTGTGCACATGGTCACTGCTTTTGTAAAGTTGGCACGTGTGTGTTTATATCCACCCTGATCTTCTTTCTTTTCTTCCTGTCTGGAGGTTTCCCCTCACTTTGTTGTCCCTTTACTCTATATTAGGGACTTCGTGCATCCTAAGTGTGCACACAACTGCTTTTCTGCAGCAACAATCACTGCATGATTTTCTCATTTTTTTAAATGGTTTATCAAAGGAGCAAGGACTTACTAAACATGTACTATTCTCTTTCCCTCTGTCCCATCCTTCTCTCCCACCCTGTTCCCTTTTTCTTCCTTCCTTCTCCTTCCCTTCTAACTTCTATCTCTCCTACAGTGCTGGGTTTTAACCGAAGGCCTTGCAGATGCCAAGCAAGCACTGCCTCTTAGTTACATCTCTGCCTCTTGATCACATTCTCGAATAGCTCCTTGAAGAAACAAGCAGTGCAAACCTGTACCATCTTAGTTACATGGCCCACGCCTCTGTCTGTGGCGCAAATCCTTCCACTTGTGGTATTAGCTTCTTAGAATAATTCAGGCTTTTGTTAAACACAGAATAGCTGTTTGTCCTGTCACATAGGGTGGGAAGGCCCTGGCACAATCTTTTAGTGGGATACTTAAAGGCAGTCTTGCACTATGGTGAAAGCTTACGTTTGGACACAAGTTTAACCTTATCTATTAGGTAGTTGGGCTCACCATGGTTTGTTTAAGGTTCTACCTTTCTGCAAAGTGAAACATGCTCTTTCCAAAAAGACATTCATGCTGTACAGGTGACCATTGCTGTACCGATGTCACGTGTTTAAACACTCCCTCACTCTTACCATTCAGCAAGATTTTTAAATACATCAGTTCAGTTTACACTGTCCTTTGTAGCCACTTCCCTTTAAAATATTCTTTGAAACTTTCCTCATGATTGCTATGGCTAGGCTTGGTTTATGGTGGATTTGTATCTCTATGCATTGCCCTTCCTTAGGTTTGTTGCACTGGCTGTTCAGGTCATCTGCAGTTTCTCTTCAGGCCGCTCTACTTGTTAGAATTGAAGACTTTAAGGAAGATTCTCTGACATTGTCATCGTTCATTTCCCAAATTCCTTAGCTATGCAGTCAAAGGCTCCTTTGAGTATTGGCCACCTGCCTGCGTTTGTTTTCCTCTGATACTCTTTACACACTGTGTCCCAGCCATGCTGTTCCCTAGGTGTGTCTCTTAATCTAGGCTCTTCCTTATGGCATTTACCGTTTTGTTCCTCTTAGTGTAGTTACTTGTATACTTATATAGTGCTGTGAACTAGATCTTAAAGTCCTGGAAGTATGTTAGCCAGGCATAGTGATATATGTCTTAAATCCCAGGACTTGAGAGTCAGAAGAAAATAGATCTCTGAGTTCGAGCCCAGCATGGTTGACGTGGTGAGTTCCGGGACAGCTGAATCTACATAGTGAGACCCTGTCTTGAAACAAGACAAAGCAAAACAAAATTCTGGAAGAACTTTATCTTACCCACTTTTAGCAGTGGTAAGTGCCCATGTACCTAGTTGGGGGGAGGAAGCACAAAATTAATAGACTTTAGGGTGCCACCCAATACATTGTACCTTAACTGTGTGTTTCTCAAAACCCCCGGGCCTAGGGCTGCTTTCTCTTACTCCCCAGGGCTAGAATAGTACAGCTGCAGTTGTATGCACTGAGAAGAGAAGTTGCTGCTTATTCACGTGCCACGTCCCCTCTACTCGAGTAGGGTTTTCAAATTTAATTTACCTCAAAATCATTAATTTGCTATTCCATTAATTGGGGATGACAATAATCATTTTTGAGAATTTAAATTATTATTGAACTATCAAACTATCTTATATACTTACTTAAAAAGCTTTTATTGGGCTGGGGATTTAGCTGTAGCACCTGTAGCACATGTTGTTTGCCTAGCATGCATGTGGCCTGAGGTTTGGTCCCCAGCACTGCAGAAACTTCTTGTGGTGACATATGTGTGCAGTCCTCATGCTGAGTGGTAGAGACAGGAGGAGCCAAAATTTAAGGTAATCCTCTGCTACACCGTGAGTTAAGGCCACCCAGGCCTATATGAAGCCCTGCCTCAAAACACAAACAACAGCAACAAAAGTTCTGTTTTGAAAGTTTGCCAATATTCTTTTGGCTAATTGGGTTCTCAACTAAGGTTAGTTAAGATTGACCTCATTTAAATACGAATTTCATATTTGAATTTAATATTTAAGCCAGCATGGAAAAAGGTGAATGGTGTGGTGGTTTTAAAAAGGCTTGATTTATGAAATAATTTTTAATAGGAGTTTGTTATATAGACACTGTGATCAAGTGCTGAATAAGTAATGTGAATCATATTGTTTGAAGCTTTTCCCAAATAGATCTTAAATCTTAATCAATATTAAACTATCCTAAATATGAAATTGTTTCACTAGACCACCTGAGCTCTGGGCAAATTTGTAGACTCCAGAATCTTGTAGAATGCACAAGTGCAGGCTTAGATATGATACAAGCATAAACCATTATGACTTACATAATTTATCTCCTCAGTATAAATATTGTACTTGTAAAGTTAAAACTGCTGTCCTAGAAATCAGATTTTGGTTGTCTGAGTATCTGTGGGCCTGGTGGAAGCTTTAGGGTTATGTTTGTATTTAGATTAAATTTGAATGGTAAGTCAGGATTTATTGTGAACAGTATGTAGAATGTTTTATTTGCTTTTTCTGAGCTTATGAATAAAAGCAACATCTGAATCTAATATTTGAGAACCAACCAAATTTAAGAAATATGGTGCAATTCTATTTTGTTTTCTTCATTGATCCTAACTTCTGTTCATTTGCAGGTTATGTGCTTAAGACATAAACATATTTAGTACCCTGTCATTTAATTTAACTTCCTGTAGACATACTTTTTGTTTGCTTATTTGTTTAATGCTGAAGACAGGCGTGACACAGACCTGTGCCTCCCCAGAGCAGTTGGAATGATTACACTCTACTTTTGTTCATCACATGAAACACACTCACATGGTTTGCTCCTGAGTAAATGCTTCTAAGCATTAGCCAAGTTTTGTTTCTGAGGTGCGCTGTTTACTTACGCATCCGCTCATATATGAATCTTGTATCCCTCTTTAAAATACTGGTCATAGGCTAGGTGCAGCTCTATGGTAAAGGAAGGTCCTTTGCTCTGAAGTCCATAAAACAAAAGCAAGACAACAGCAAAGATTGTTACCACTTGGTAATAACCACAGCCTGTGAATAAAACAGAAACCTTTTGTGCTCTAAGTAACTTTGCATGTAGTGTAGGAAAGACATAAAGTAGATCACACCAGTCCACACGCTGTGGAAGGGTAATGCCAGAGGTCTTTCCACACAGACTGTGCTGTACAAGGACTTTCTGGAGGAAACGCCACCTCTGCCTCTATATCCTCTAGTTAGCCAGATGTAGATTCTAGAGAAGTGAGATTTGACACCCTGGGGACCACTGTGTTAGAACTCCACATACTTAACCAGAACTCTCATTTTACTCTGTATCTCCCCTGGTGAGAAGGTGGAACTGTGGTCTTTGGTATCTTTTCCTCCATATCAGAAATAACTGTTGTTTTAGAAATTTTGAATTTGGCATTTTTCAGTCGTTAGTCTCTAAGATGCTGTGGGGTTTTTTGTTTGTTTGTTTTTTTGATTTTGGTTTTTTCAAGACAGGGTTTTTCTGTGTAACGGTCCCAATTGCCCTGTGACTTGCTTTGTCATCAAGGCTGGCCTTGAACTCACAGAGTCCACCTGCCTCTGACTCTCAAGGGCTGGGATTAAAGGTGTGAGCCATCACTGCCCAGCTTAAGATGCCTTGTTGACAGAGAAATATTGAAAATGAATCTCTGTTATATCTGGACAAATAAACCACAGTTTGAAACTCAAAAGGAAACTCATGCTTTTAAGCTGTCACCCTTCAACATTAGTTTTCCCTAAATGTAGGTGGTCCTAAATCTTGCTCTGTTTTTGTCTATTTAGGGAACTTCATACAAATGGAATTATGTATGTCATTTTGCATTTCTCTTCTATTTACATTCTATGTTTAAGCGTCATTCACAATGTATCTGTACGTCACTGGGGATAATTATGTAACTTAGATATGGCGTTTGCAAAAACCTTGGCAACGGTGAAAGGCTTCTGAATTGACAGTGACAAAAAAAAGCCACTGATGATTAAATTTTTTTATTAATTTATTCAGATTACAATTGAATTGTTCTTCCATCACTTGTATCCTCCCGTTCCTCCTACTCTCCCATCCCCACCCTATTACCCTCCCTTAGGTCCATGTCCAAGGGGGATCTCCTCCCCCACTTTATGGTGGCAGGCTAACAAGTCTCATCTTGGTAGTCTGCCTATTCTTTCTTTGAGTGCCACCAGGGCTCCCCACCAAGAGGAGGTCGTCAAATATGGGGCACCAGCCACTGATGATTCAAAATCAAACACAAGATGAAGCCGATGTGTTTGTGGCCTTGCTCGCCCTTGCTGTGCCGTGTTACTTGACTGTAGTCTTCATTCTGAAGGCATGAGGCTTGTACCATATTCTACGGTTTATCTTGCCCTGTAGCCTGAACAAGTAACTGCTGAGATACCCAGGCCCAAAGTTTGAGACTATTGTATGTTATTAAATTCAGTGCTTTTACTAAACCTTGAAAAGTTTCAGCTCTTAAGGGAACACAATGGCTTAATTATGGAAACAAATACCTTTAGTATTTTTCTACCATCATTTTTTTAGCATGTAAGTGCAAATGAGTATCTGGGGTTTTATTGTGTTATGACAGTTGATTTCAAAATTACTGTTTGTTGGTGAGTGTCTTGGTGCATATCCATAATCCACTTGGGTGGTGGAGGCAGAACCAGCATAAGGCTGTGTAGTATATTTGAGACTAGCCTGGGTTATAAGACCCTGTCTCTCCCAGCCTTCCTCAACAGGAAATAGTTCTCATGAGTAGCTGGTCTAAATTTCTTGAAAGATTGCTATGCCTTGGGATTAGGACAGAATTCCCAACAATTTCAAAACTGGCCGTACATATACTTGTGTCATCTTTATCATATCTTTACGTGAAGTGACATTTTAAGCATTGATGGTTATAAATCAAATATCATTTATATCTGAAGAAGTTTAGTATTCTCTGAATTCTACAGTATCCATGACTTAATTCCCTATGTAAAAATAAGCACAAACAAAACAAATATGTCCTTCTTTGTATGAAAATTTCCATTAGTAAATGTAAATACATATACACACATACATATACACACCAAAGAATTATTTTAAAATAATTTTCTTAGTTATTTTTAGTTTGCATCTTTTATATATCTGTATACTTGGAATTACATAAACATGTTTTGACAGAAAAGGAGTTGTGAGTAGAAAACAAACTAGAAGCCTTGACATACACCAATCCTTTATTCTGTCGCCAAATAATAATCTATGAACATATGACATTCTCCTTTCCTGTTCATCAGTTGATGAACTTAAATACTAATTAGGGGAAGTGTGAAGTAGAAAATAAAAAATGAGTAAAGAATGAAGTTTTAAGAACCCAAATTGAGAGCCCTAAAAGCTTCAGAGCTTATTGGCGTTGAAGGCACGTGTGAGTTTGGGTTGAGCGTTGTTAAGTGTGAGAGGGCCAGAGGAAAAGGAGGATGGCAGTAATCAGCTGCTTTGCTGTCTCTCTCCTGAGTATTTCTTCTCCTGTCTTTCTCCGTGTACTTGGTACCTATTGAATCAACATTGCTTGTTGGTCTTGATTTGTTTGTATTTTTAGACACAGTGTCTGGTTTTCAGCCAGCCTCTTGCCTGAAATGCTTCATTTCTGGGATTACTGTATCAGCGGACAGGGCTCAATTTATAGTTTTTAAATCATTATATTGTCATTACTATAATAATACTGTCCCTAAAAGCAAGCAGAGAAAATACACACACACACACACACACACACACACACACACACACACACTGTCTTTCTGTCCTCAGTGATCGGACGTCTTTAATAAGGTCTCATGGCTGTCTACCTTGAGACTTGCTGTCTTCTCCCCTCTTTCTTCTATTTTGTATTTAATAAAGGACTGTGTGTCATTTGTGGGGTAGCTCGGGCACCCTAATTTTAGCTTACACTACTTCCAGAACTATAGGTTGACCTCCTTGTGGCTCCTGAGGTAGTGGAAGAAGCTCAAACCCGAAAGTCAGGAGACCCAGTCAGGAAGACAAAAGCGCTCTGAACCTCCATGTGCATTCCAGGCCTTGCTTGTCCCTTTCAGTTTCTTATCTGAAAAAAAAAAAAAAAAGATGATACCTTGGGTCTTATTCCGAGTTTGTGCTGCTGTGAGGAAGCACATGACCAAAAGTAACTTGGGGAGGAAAGGCTTTAACTTGGCTTACATATCCAGAATTACAGTTTGTAGAGGGAAACTAAGGCAGGAACTCAAACCAGGTAGGAACATGAACACAGGAGCTGACCCGGAGGCCGAGAAGGAGTGCTGCTCACTGGCTTGGCCTTCAAGGCTTCCTCAGCCTGCTTTCTCATAGAATCCAGGACCACCACCCAGAGTGGTATCACCCTCCCACACCAATCACTAATTAAAAAAAATGCCCTGTAGGCCTGCCCTCAGCCGGATCTTATGAAACAGATGACTCATATTGACATAAAACCAGCCAGCATACCTTGCAAGGGATCACAAAAAGATGCTATGTAAAAGTTTCTGCTATAATACATGCTTAGCATATGATTTTTTTTCCATTTTTAATTTAGGTTATTGATTTGAATGTAGTAGCTTTGATAATAATGCCTTTTAAAACTGAAATAATTTATAATGATAAAATGTCATCACATACTATAGATATATTTTTACATTTATCTGTCTTGTGTGTCTATGTGCATGCGCATGCTGTATTGTGTGTGTGGGGTGGTGGTGGTGGTCGTCGTCAAAGGACAATTTGTGGGAGTTCTTTTTTACTGTGTGGATACCTAATTTTCAGGCTGGTTGGTAAGCACCTTTACCTGCCAAACTATCTATCTCGCCCAGCTAACTCTCACCCCCAATGTCTGCATCTTTGTCTCAGAATATTGTTTCCATGAAGTTTGAAATTCTCTGTAATATCTTTGCCTGGCTTCAGTACACCCTGGGGACACTAGTTGCAGAGACCATAATTTGTTGTTCTAAGTCTTTATGATGTTATACTTTAGAGGCAGAACATCCCACTTTTTTTTTCACTTTATTTTGCTCTTCTCCTGCTCCACTTTTCCAATCTCCTCACTCTCTCACCTCTTGTTTACTTTGGCAAAGATACCCTTGTTTTACCCTTACGTGCCACATGTGACTGCTCCTGCCACATGTGGCTGCTCCTGCCACAGGGAGGCTGCTCCTGCCACATGTGGCTGCTCCTGCCACAGGAGGCTGCTCCTGCCACATGTGGCTGCTCCTGCCACAGGAGGCTGCTCCTGCCACATGTGGCTGCTCCTGCCACAGGAGGCTGCTCCTGCCACGGGAAGCTGTTCCTGCCACACAGGCTGTTCCTACCAAGCAGTTACCATTAAACTGCCCTTCAAAGTCACTACAGCTTCTTCCCTGGTTCCTGTGATTAACTTCATTACGGTGTTCCCATTATTTTTCTATCATATTACCTCAAATTTGGAATTAAGTGTTTAATTTTATTAATTATTTGGAGAGTGCTTTCTTTCATTCAAATAAAAGAATTGAGTGGTTTGTATTGCGTAGTATAATTAAAAGACAGCTTTAAGGTTAATCACTGTTGCTCTAAATTTGGATATTATTAAAGATGTTTTCAACAATATAGCAGTGTTTCTCTTCTCGCATTTTTTCCTTTGCCTTTGGCAAATTGATTAAATCTTTAAGGAATATTAAATATCTTAAACAATATGCACCTAAGTAAATCATATTGTATAATTTAAGGTCACGGTGTTTATGTTTGACCATATGTCAGAATCACCTGCACATAGAGTTTTATTTAGGTCCTGAGCCTTGGTATTCTAGCATTTAGCTGTGTCCATGCTGGGCAGTGTTCTAGCATTTAGCTGTGTCCATGCTAGACAGTGTTCTAGCATTGAGCTGTGTCCATGCTAGGCAGTGTTCTAGCATTGAGATGTGTCCATGCTGGGCAGTGTTCTAGCATTGAGCTGTGTCCATGCTAGGCAGTGTTCTAGCATTGAGCTGTGTCCATGCTAGGCAGTGTTCTAGCATTGAGCTGTGTCCATGCTAGGCAGTGTTCTAGCATTGAGCTGTGTCCATGCTGGGCAGTGTTCTAGCATAGAGCTGTGTCCATGCTAGGCAGTGTTCTAGCATTGAGCTGTGTCCATGCTGGGCAGTGTTCTAGCATAGAGCTGTGTCCATGCTGGGCAGTGTTCTAGCATTGAGCTGTGTCCATGCTGGGCAGTGTTCTAGCATAGAGCTGTGTCCATGCTGGGCAGTGTTCTAGCATAGAGCTGTGTCCATGCTGGGCAGTGTTCTAGCATAGAGCTGTGTCCATGCTGGGCAGTGTTCTAGCATTTAGCTGTGTCCATGCTGGGCAGTGTTCTAGCATTTAGCTGTGTCCATGCTAGGCAGTGTTCTAGCATTGAGCTGTGTCCATGCTGGGCAGTGTTCTAGCATTGAGCTGTGTCCATGCTGGGCAGTGTTCTAGCATTGAGCTGTGTCCATGCTGGGCAGTGTTCTAGCATAGAGCTGTGTCCATGCTAGGCAGTGTTCTAGCATTGAGCTGTGTCCATGCTGGGCAGTGTTCTAGCATAGAGCTGTGTCCATGCTGGGCAGTGTTCTAGCATTGAGCTGTGTCCATGCTAGGCAGTGTTTTAGCATTGAGCTATGTCCATGCTGGGCAGTGTTCTAGCACTGAGCTGTGTCCATGCTAGGCAGTGTTCTAGCATTGAGCTGTGTCCATGCTGGGCAGTGTTCTAGAACTGAGCTGTGTCCATGCTAGGTAGTGTTCTAGCATAGAGCTGTGTCCATGCTGGGCAGTGTTCTAGCATTGAACTGTGTCCATGCTAGGCAGTGTTCTAGCATTGAGCTGTGTCCATGCTGGGCAGTGTTCTAGCATTTAGCTGTGTCCATGCTAGGTAGTGTTCTAGCATTTAGCTGTGTCCATGCTAGGTAGTGTTCTAGCATAGAGCTGTGTCCATGCTGGGCAGTGTTCTAGCATTGAGCTGTGTCTATGCTAGGCAGTGTTCTAGCATTGAGCTGTGTCCATGCTGGGCAGTGTTCTAGCATTGAGCTGTGTCCATGCTAGGTAGTGTTCTAGCATTGAGCTGTGTCCATGCTGGGCAGTGTTCTAGCATTGAGCTGTGCCCATGCTAGGCAGTGTTTTAGCATTGAGCTTGTCCTCAACCCTGAAGCATCATGCTTGATATCAGCTTGCTGGATTTTATTCACATCTTTTGATTTGTAAATTTGTGCCACAGCTTAAGAATTTACATCTATACATGATGATGATGCTGGTTCCAAGATTATAAACAAGCCTGGGGCATGGCAAGCAAGTACTCTGTGCAATACCTGGCCCCTTAAGTCCATGCTTTGAGAATAGTTGCTGTAAAGGATCATAGAAATAATGTTGAGAATGTCTGCAGTCTTTTAAAATCTGTATTCCTTCTCTATTTATAAGAGTATATAAAACAGATTTTAGTAGTCATATTTTAGTAGATCTGGTGTTTAAAATAATAAAAAGCAGGGACTAGAATGATGGCTTAGTGGTTAAGAGCACTGGCTACTTTCTCAGAGGACCTGAAATAAATTTCCAGCAATATATGGCAGATAACAACCAACTGTAGCTCCAGTTTTAGGGGATCCAACACCCTCTTCTGGCTTCTGAAAACACTGCACACACATGGTGCACAGACACATATGCAGACAAAATACCCAAACACATAAAATAATAAAATTTAAAAAATTTAAAGATACTGACAAAATATAGGAGGAGCCAGTGGTGTGGAAAAGATTCAGGGACAAGCTCTTACTTTAAAATCCAGGGCTGTTTGACCAACAAATACTTTTTTTATACTCTGAGGATTTGTTTGTTTGTATTTGGGAAAAAAAAGAACAACTTCCACATGGTCTTAGGCCTTATTCCTAGTTCTTCAGGCAGGTACTTAGTATGTTTAAGTAGTTTGTGGTATTAGGACTATCTCCATAAATGCCTTCTATATTTTAATAAACATTCAGTTTTTGTTTTTTGGTTTTGTTTTTAGTTTTAATAATTTATTTTTATATGTATGGGTGTTTTCCTGCATATGTGTCTGTGTTCCATGTGCGTGCCTGGTGCCCATAAGGCCAGGAGAGGATGCTGGATCCCTTTGAACTGGGACCCAGACAGTTGTGATCTGCCCTGTTCATGCTGGGAATGATCCCAGGTCCTCTGAAAGAGCAGCCAGGGCCCTTAACTGCTGAGCCGACACCCAGGCTTCCACAGAGCAGTTTTAATCGCATTTAAAAAATAGATTAATTTATTAACTTATTTACTCACTTTATATCCAGATTCTAGCTCCCTTCCTACTTTCTTCCTAGGCCCATCCTTCCTTCCTCTTCCCCTATGTCCCCTCACCTATTCCTAAGAAAAGGGGAGCCCCCCAGCCCACTCTAGCTCTTCAAGTCAGGACTGTGCATGTCCTCTTCCCCTGTGGCCTGGCAAGGCAGTTCCTCATTTTTAAAAAAAGTTGTTGTTTTTGTTTTTGTTTTTTTTTTTTATCATGATGGGAATTTAGGATGTTAATGAGAAAATACACAGTGAAATCAAGGCTAGTCCATATAGCAATAGAAACAGAGCTTTAAAAATAAAAAAGTCTGTATGTCAAGTCTACTGGTGGAATTTAAGATTGGGCCCAGAAAAGAAAAGGAGGTGAGAGAGAAATTTTAAAACAATGAACAGAAACTGCCACTAGATGCTTTTGGTTCCCTGGATCCAGGTTTAGTCCCGTGTGTAGTTCCTTATCAGATCTTTATCAGTCACTGGGCTTCCTAGAGAAGTGACAAATTGGACCTTTGGATTTGAACAGCTTCTATCAGACAGCTGGGAGGGTGGGATAAAAAGACCTCGCAGCTGGCTGCCACACACACAAAACACATTATTTGTGTTTGAATATAAAGTATAGACTGTTAGAGAAAGCACAGGAGGAAAAGGCTTGTGTGGATAATCGCTTGCTGTGTAACTATGTAAGAGGTGAGGCTGAAGCCAGAAAATGGCTGACAAGAAGGTCCAGAGTGAGATGTTCAGGAAGTGCCCTCCAAGTACCCCTGGCTCTTCTGCTCAGGCTTGGTACAAAGGCTGCTGGTTTAGCAGATGGTACTTCAGTTGCGGTAGTGACAAGCCCCTTGTCTCAGAGGCTGCCCCTGTGAAGTGGAATTTTAAAATCTTTCTAGGAAGGCTTTTCTTCTAGTCCTTAATAATTAGTATACTTCTCCTCTCCCTGTTTTCATGGTGTGGCATATATAGCCCTGTATTCCTGTCTGTGATTAGGAGTGAAATTGGAACAGAATAAGAAATACGTATGACATAGAAACCATTTGTTTGATTTGTGTGAAATATTCCCTCGTGAGCAGTGGCCATGGGTATTTTCCAGAAGCGAGGGCGTTGGGCAAGGCTTTTTGCTGAGAGGGACAGGCAAGGACAGTGTTACTTAAAACCTCTCATTGATACTGGAAGTCATAAGCTTTCATGTGACATTGCCATATTCCACTCACTGTGTGATCCAGCACTCAATGGCTTGTATTATGGTAGTGTGTGTGTGTGTGTGTGTGTGTGTGTGTGTGTGTGTGTGTGTGTGTGTGTATGTGTGTGTGTGTTTACAGTGTAAACATTTTATGAACTGCAGTGTCTGATCCATCCGTCTGTCTGGGCAAGAATGTCCCTTGATAGTAAAAAAGAACAGCAATCAGGACAGAATTGGTCAATGCGGCATGTCTAATGGTGGGAAGATATTTGAAGGACTTGCTGTAGACACAATAGTCTCTCTAAATAGCCTCTTTGCACCCGCGTCTTATTGCAAACAGGTTCATTAAGGAGAGACATCCTGACACACAGCATCACGGTAATGAAAGTAGCCTTGCTTTTCTAATATTGTATCTTCCACTTCAGTTATGCTGCTGGTACAAGATTTCCCTTGTGTTGTTGTATATTTCTCCAGAAAAGGAATCAGTCTTCATAGAATATACAATTATTTTGTACAGGAATGTATAACTCATACCTCAGATCCAGCCTTCTCTGTTTATGTGCACTAGTGCAAAAATAATTGGCAAACACATCTTCCAGACCAAAAGATTCCAGCACCTTCAATTTGTCGGGCTGGACGAGGTTGAACGTGAGTTATAATAAACTTTTTAAAAAGTGTGATGTTAAAAATGGATTTGCGATCAATCTTAGAAGAAAAAAAAATATCAGTACAGTTTCTCAAGAGGCGTCCTACCCCCTTGAGGGAGCCAACTGCATATAGTGTCCACTCAGAAGGGAGAGGAATGCAAACGGTGTCCGTCCACTAAGCTTTACATATAACTACTATAAGATGACTCCCACTATTGGATTTTCTCCCTGCTAATGTACAGCGTGAACATTATGAACAAGGAAAAAAAAAAAGGTTATATTGGTTTAAAAGTGGATATGGAAAATTTAATGTGCTCAAGTGGGAACAATGGCATATTAAAAAAAACCACTCATGACACAGATCTAATAATTCACTTGCCCCTGTAGGAGAAGGGTATCAGCTCTGATACTGGCACGTAGTTTATTTTTATATACACCCGCGGTCCCTGCAGTATACCCTGTGTGTGGGTTCCAGAGAAAAGACAGAAAAGAACCTGTAGGGAAATCAGCCTGGAAACCTTTCATTAAATAAATCGTGCTTTGTATTGTGTCATTCACAGAAACCTCAAGAAATAAAGAAAGAGAGAAAGCTGTTATCAGCCAGCATGTGTGAAATATTATATTTGAATACTATCATTTGTTTTAAGATTAAGGCTGAGGCTGCAGGCATATTACTTATTATTCACTTACATCTGGTGGATAATACAACAGGGACTTAAAATTCCTTTTTTTTCCATTTCTAGTCCCTGCCACCCTTCCTGCCTCTACCTCCAATGACAGAAATACTTCTTTATCCAAAAAATGGTGCTGGCTAAATATTCTCACATCGGAAAACATTGCCTCTTAATAGTGTTGGGGTGATGAGGGCAATAGCAGGACTCTTTAAATTCTTGGTGAACTTGATCTGTCAGTTGGCAAGAGGGGCATCCCTAGGATACATTGAAGAAGGCGTTAAATACATTCCATCATGAGAAAAGTGTCTACGGTAGGGGTGTAACTGTGAGTAGTGCCAGCTTTATCAAGCTGAATGTCCTCTGGAGTGAGCCCTTGCCTCGCCATTGGAGTTCATGTGTTGCTCGTGGTGGGCTTTTAAAAACTGTAAATGTCTTACCTTTTTTTTGCTGACTATTCATGCAGGATATGTTACGGAAGCCGACTGTGACATGTATTCTTGTCTTGTATTTGCAGCTATCTCCTGTGTTTAAGATGAACACACATTTTAAAACGTATACCTTGAAGCTGGGTGCTGTGGCACACGCCTGTAATAACAGCACTCTGGGAGGCAGAGGCAGGTGGATCTCTGTGAATTTCTAGGCCAGCCTGGTCTACAAAGTGAGTCCAGGACAGCCAAGGCTACAGAGAAACCCTGTCTTGAAAAACCAAAACCAAAACCAAAACCAAACCAAAAACCTAAACCTTGAGCACCAAATAGCAGTATTTAATGAATTTCCGGAATGCCAGGCATTAAAGGTTCAGTTTTGATCTCTCATACCTTGGAGCGCATTGTCTTGTGCAGTCTGCTGAAAGATTTATTATTTTTGCAGTAGCTTGTGCTGAAAACCTTGCTTAAGCATAGGGGATCATAAGCCTATCCATCTCTCCAAATTGATACCCTTTTTTCACACCTGTTAGACTCAAAGCCACTTCTTTGCCTTGAGGACAGAGACAGCACATTCCACTCCTGATTAAGTTGCCTTTTGAATAAAGACAGTATTGAGTAAATTGAGGAAGGGTTTGGGAAGCAAAGAACTTTCAGGGTGAACTAGAAGATGTGCTGCTGTGGTCGTGGAGGCAAACTCCTTATTTGGAGGAGGTTGCTTTGGAATCCACAAGGAGCATGTTTATTTCATATCCCTTCCTTCCTTAGGCTCCCCTCATCAGTTGGGGATTTAAGCTGCGGATGGTGCCCATTTAGAGTTGTTAATGACATTTAATAGTTAAGATTTCAAAATCTATTTGATTGCCACTGGATGTTTTCTGAGCATCTTATTTTCTTAAGGTCAGAACCCCCTTTATGCTTTGACTAAACTTAAAGCTCACCACGATAAACTCGCAGTTAGTCTTGATCATAAGGCTGCTGTGGGTAGGCATTCACTGTCCACTCCCCAGTATCCCCAGGAGAGAAGTCTCACAGTCTGGATTACGTCATCCAGATTCTCAGGGAGCCCAGGCATCAGGAAGAAGTGATCTTTAGGTTTGTAGCAAAGCCTGCTGGGCCTGATGCTTCTTTGGGGTAGCGTAATTCACGGAGTGAACCATTGCACTGTGGACACAGAGCCTTGTGGACCCTCTTCTTGGAGACCGTGTAGGTTTTCCAAAGCTCCAGTTTCCTGCTTTCTGTAGGGATTTGCTTACAGCATAAGAAGTTCCTGTAGTCCACTGTGCCCATCACGGGGGTTTCTTGAGATGAGAGGTGGATTTTAGCCATGATAAACCTCCATCTTTAATTTTATAAGTGGTGCAGAGTTTATTATTGAGTGGTTATTGTGTGTCACACATTTTTGCCTCCTCACTTCATCTTTATACCTTAAGATGGTGAATTGAAGATCTTTTCTGTTTTTTTAATCTGAGGAAACTGTAAGAGGAAGGATGCATGGGTTTTCAGATTCCTGCCATAGCGCGTTCCTAAGTCTATGTTCCTTTGACATTATACCTCCTTAGGTATAGCCTTGCTCAGTCAGCCTTGAACAGCCTTGTTCAGTCCCCTTCTTTTTCCCATGACTTTCCAGCCTTTACAGTGACTCCTCCCCAGAATTTGGGGCTGTCTTCTCACTGTACTACTTTTTGGGCACTTCACTGTGTTAGTGTTTGTTTTTTTTTTTTTTTTCTGAGTGAGTGGCACCTTACATACCAGTTAAATGGGGCAGAGTAATTCCTCTTCTCTAACTTGGTGTAAAGTGTAATTAAGTTGATACCTCTGGGGCTGGAGAAATGGCTCAGCAGTTAAGAGCACTGGGTGTTCCTATAGAAGACCAGGGTTTGGTTCCTAACACCCACATGGTGGCTCGCAACTTCCCATGATTCCATTTCCAGGGGCTCTGGTTCTCTTTTTTGACCTCCACAGGCACCAGGCATACATGTGTTGCATATGCATACAGGAGACAAAACATTAATATACATAAAGTAAATAAATCTAAAAACAAAGTTGTAAAACTAATGTCTCTGAAAACATGTCACTTCTTGGGCATGTGGCGTATCTCAGATCTATGCTAGAACTTCCATTAAGTTGATGACATGGACAGATAGTCTTGTCCTTGTGAAACTTGCAGACCTGCGGGCATGTCAGGGCAAACTTAGCACAGTGGTTTAATTTTGTAATACACGTCTACAATGCATGAAGGCCCCATTAATTGTGACTTCAGGTTTTAGATGTAGCTTTAATTGGCATTAGGTTTTCCAAGGTCCTATCGGTAATGATTACAGACAAGCTCCTTGCTTCCTGCTGTATTGCTGGGATAGAGTACTCAAACTCATTGTTCCCTGGCTGTCCCCATCCTGTCTCTGGAAGAAGGAAATCGCCTCCCAGTTGATTCTTTCTTGTCATTGTACCACTTTATTTCCTTTTTCTCTTCTTCCTGCCTTTCTCTGACTGGTTCTGAACTCAGTCAAACGCTCAGTTTCCCATCTCAATATCATCTTTACTACTTCAAGCCTTAGCTGTCTTTGGATAGATTTTGCTTTCACTAGTTTGTTTCAATATTGCATTTGTTTATTTAGACAGTTAAGTCCACCTCTTGACCCAGACTCTTTCTCTGAACTTCTGGTATCTCTCCTCGGCCCATACTTGCTTTTGAATGTGCATTGTGCTTATTTAGACATATTCCTTCATCTTCTCTCCCAGCTCACTCTTTCCTACCTCTTTGCTTAACATTTTCAGTTCTTCTATCTACACATTTATGGGTGTTTAACTAGATACATTTAAGACTAGACACACACCCCTCAGGCCGCCATTCATCTGTTCCCATTGCTTGTTAAATGTCCTCTTTGTCTTACTGAGACTAAACTCAGCTAACTTCTTTTCTTTGTACTGTCTGCCCTCTTCTGAGCAGAAAGGTCTTTTGGAGAGCTCTTGGAATTTCTCATTACGTACTTACCGTTGCTGCTGCTGCTTGGTGTGTGTGTTTTAATGATTGCCTTGTTTACATCTCTGTTTCTGAACTAGTGATGCTAACATACAAGTCTGATCATGTAAGACGTGCACGTTTTTTTTGATAGCCACCTAAGTATTTACTGGTGAAATGATGCTATGTCTGGGATTTGTTTTTAAATATTTTCAGAGACAGAGAAATGTAAAGGAGATTAAGTATAGTGTGGTAGGTGGAATAAGGCTGATCAGTGTGCTGATAATTATTGAGGCTGTGTGATCAGTCTTACAGGAGGATTATAATGCTATTTAAATTAGTATGTTCTTGAGAATTTCCACAAAATACTAAAACAGCAAATTCTTGCTTTCTGTTTATGAATAAAAATGAACTTTTTGTTTCTTGATAGAGCATACAGAGTTTTCATGTTCCCTCCCCATTTCTTTTTTTTTCTTTTTTTCTTTTTCTTTTCTTTCTTTCTCTGTCTTCTTCCTCCTCCTCCTCCTCCTCCTCCTCCTCCTCCTCCTCCTCCTCTTCTTCTTCTTCTTCTTCTTTTTTTGGTTTATCGAGGCAGCGTTTTTCTGTGTAACACCCCTGGCTGTGCTAGACTCACTTTGTAGACCAGGCCGGCCTTGAACTCACAGAGATTCACCTACCTCTGTCTCCTGAGTGCTGGGATCACTGAGCCCCTCCCCCCTTGTCTCTTTTAATCCCAGCTCTCCCTCCCCATTTCTTATTTGTCCTCTCACATCCCCACCTGAGCAGTTGCACTCTGTTTCCCCTACAGCCACTTCTTCTATGTTCGGCATCAATTGCATGCCTATAAATAAACCCTGCTCCTCAGCCCTAATTTATTAGCCCATTTGGGTCTACCTGGGTCTCTAGGGTGTGTGGTCCTTGGAGCCTGCCACATTATTCTGGAATAGTTTTGTTCTGTCAACAAGGACTGTCCAGACCAAGAGGATCCCCCTCACCTCCCTCACCCTCCAGTTTTTCAGGTGTAGTTAACACTCACTGCAAGTCTGTTGTGTGTCAGACACTTGAATGCTTGAGAAGTGGGTGGCGGGAGAGTAGGAGTGACTCCTTGGAGGTGGGTACCATCACTTCTGGGCCTCTCGTGGTTGTCCTGGGCCTGGGGAAGCCCTGGATTCTGTTTATCTATAAACAACCAAAGAAGCAAACACAGACTGTTCATAGTATGTGGAGGTGCCAAACTAAACTAGGGCATAAAAATGTAAGGTGGTCAGATGTCAGCGTGCCAACATTAAACTCTTTGCCCAACTTATGTCTTTATAACAATGGCTTATAAAATTATTGAGCTCGGCCGAGCCCAACTTTATTCTGTAAAATTGGATGGGGCCTTGTTTTTACCAATTCAGATTTGTGTAAGAACAGCCTTCAGCCAGCTTCCTGCCAGAGCCCGCCTTAAAGTTTACATTTGACTTTTAAGGTGAGCAAAGAAACATTTCCCCCTCTAATTACCATACTGCATTTCACTTATTTGTGATAACTTCACGATTCCAAACTCCCAATAGGACTTGGGCCCAGAGGTAAAAGTGGAAAATGTGTGCAAGCGTTCAGAACTGATCTGCTTTCTGTGGCCTGGAGATGCGCAGGGCAAAGTAGGAGTTAATCACTGTTTCCAAACACACGAAATGATTTTACATGGAAGGTGGTGCCAGCTGTTAGCTATTTGAGTAAAAATAAACAAACGGACTTCGGTTGCAGCTGGAGGAATTCTGGTTAGATAGAAATGTTTCATTAAGTGGTTCTGGGTGGGAACTGGGTTCCCATCCCAGTAGATTGTTGACTTGGGTCCAGGTTGGAGGGCAGTGGGGGTGGGCTTGAGGGACTCATGCATCCTGAACATCCAGCTCCGAGAAAACCAACAGCTGTGAGTGCCCCCTCCGAGCTCTGAGCAGCAGATGAGGATCCCCTCAGCCCTCCCATCTTTGCCCAAGTTGAAAGAAATTAACCTCAATTAAAGGAAATAGTGATGGATTGCTATGGAGATAAATGTGATATATCACACAGGAAAAACTACATTAAAAGAACATTAAAGTTGGGACAGAAAGCACGAAAAAGTGAAGAAATTCGCTGTTGAGGGTGAAAAGTGATATCGTTTACACCTCTGCTAATATGTAGACCTAACAGGACACATTAGGAAGGTCTGAGTAGGCTCTGATGTGCTAAGGAGGAAGGCTTGACTCGACACACTACGCTTAATAGACAGTTTCATTGCCTGGATTTAATTAAAGCTCATCTCCAAATGATTATAGCCCATGGAGGAAAAGCTGTTCCTTTCACCAGAAGCTTTAGGGGCAGTTAGAGTTTGCTGTGGAGGGCCGGATGGTGATTTTGTGACCGTGCATTTCAGTGCCTGAGACCTTAGCTTAGTGTCTTGTACGTCAAGGATTTCTGTTGGGACGCTCAGTTTGATCTGCACATTTTAGACATTGACTGACAAGCCAATAACTTACTAACAGGCTTAGTAAAATTAATGCCATTGTTCTTTCTATATAGAAAGCAAATTTTTGGTTGTATTCATTTCAAGAGTGGGGTTTTCCTATAGGGTACGTCTAAACTTTTATTTGTGTATTTTGAGGAATGATAGAGCTTTTACTCAGACTCAAGTCTAATCATATTTTGAATTTATTTCATTTATTTATTTATTTTTGGTTTTTTGAGACAGGGTTTCTCCGTGTAGCCTTGGCTGTCCTAGGCTCGCTTTGTAGACCAGGCTGGCCTTGAACTCACAGTGATCTGCCTGTCTCTGCCTCCCTGGTGCTGGGATTAAAGGCATGCGCCACCACACCCTGCCTTGAATTTATAAAATCACTTTGCAACACTAGAAAACTTCTGATTACTTTAGGTTTTTTTTTTTTTCCCTTAAGGCTTGCCTGTTTATTATGTGTTTACCATATTAGGTACAGAAATCCTTCCAAAGGCGTTAGCACTGGTGTAGATTTGTGTATGATAGATCTTGTGTAGTACAAACTTAACCCTTAGTTCCTTTGTCCCTTCTCTAAGTACAAACAGCCATTACCTTTCCTTAAACCAAGAGCGTAGTTTGAATACGTTACTTACCAAAACTCAGTGTGGCAGAGACTCTGTGTATGCGTTCTGGGGACAGGCCTCGCTCTTCCTCTCTTTCTTCCTTCCCCTCTTCTCTCTTACTTCCTTCCCACCCACTTCCCTCCCCCCCCCCCCCCCCGTTTACCTCCTTATGTCCTCCTACCTCCCCACCATCTCTCACCTACCTCTCCTCTCCTGCCCTTTGTCTCCATCCTTTTGGATGTGTGTGTGTGTGTGTGTGTGTGTCTGGGTTTTGAGTTCTTCCATAGACATACATGCTTGTTTGAGAAGACGGAATGACCCCAGTTATTAAATCATCGTGCTGTGGAGAACGTAAGGAAATCAGCAGATTCAGATGACATTGGTCAGGGTTCTGCTATCTGAACAAACCTCTGGGTTAATCGTGTTAGAGGAAAGGCTTATTGGGGCTCGGGGTTTCTGTCCATGGTCACTTGGATTTGTTGCTTTGGGCCTGCGGTGGCCCAGGAGGAGGAGGAGAGGAGGCCCGTTCACCTCATGGTGCCAGGAAGTAAAGAGAGACAGAAAAAGTTGAGATTCCAATATCTCCCCAAAGGACACAACATAACTGACCCCACATTCTCTCACTAGGCCCCGCCTATCAAATATTCCATCTTTCCCAGCACACTGGAGGTTGTTCTCAAGCCTTTACCATGCAGACTTGCAAACATAAAAGATTGAAATTACAGTAGAATACAATAGAATACAAAAATACAGTAGAATACAAAAATCTTAAAAATTAATTTTGTTGTATAGAAACACTCTGTTGTTTATTTTTAGAGGTATTATATATAGGTTAATAAAGTGTTAGTGTGTGTATTTCTGTGTTGAATTAGTTAAGATGTTTTATTTGTAATTTTGAGGAATGAAATATGAGCTGCAGTTACTATGTTAGTTTTCTATTTGTATCATGTTCAAGTGAGCCTTGTAAAGGGGTCAGTGAAAGTACCGTAAGTAAAATGACTATTAGCCAGTCTATTTATGGCATATGGATCTGAGGAACAGCAATTTGGGAATATGATAGGATATATATTAGTATCTTTTGTCACAGGTTTTTAGGTTGAGTTTCTTCCTAATTGGGTGAGATTGTATTTCTGATTAATTTTCAAACATTCCTAAGGCTAAATATTGACAATTGAAGTCACTTTTTCCCTGGACGTTCACTTTAGTACCTTGCGATATGCACTGCTTTTTGACACAAAATAAATCTGTGTGCCTGTCTGGAGTTTTCAATGCAATATAAATGTTATGCATCGTCAGAAGTATGCAAACATATTTGCAAACACAGTATTATATGGAAGCAATTACTGGCAGTGACTGAGCTACACATCCCAGGAATGGGGTGGTGCCAGAAAGAAACTAAAGGTTTCTAAGCAGAATTGCTTTTGTGTGGGTGGGAAAGAGAGGATGGTTAACTTTTATTAGGAACCAATCCTAGTTGTGATTTTAATTCTAATCACATACTTGATAGCTCAAGTAAATGAGTGATAAACAGACTTCATGTTAGGGTTAGATTATTTTTCTCATCTTTCCATGGGGGAGAGATTAGTTTTCACCAAGGAAGGGCATGTCAGACACAAATTTTTATAAGACCAATGCGTGTCTAACTTTTCCATTTGCTAGCACTGAGCCTTGCTTAAAGATGATCTTGCTGCCTTTTCGCAACATGGTACTCGAACATTCTTGTGCTGGGTGTGTTGTATTCATGTTTAACAGATGTACAAGGATGGAGGAAGGTTCAGTTTTTATCATTTGGAAGCAAAAGTCTCTGCAGTTTTCCACCATTAACTAGTAGGCAGAAGAATGTGAGGCTAGAGTTTCCTTTCTTTCCTCTATAGTTCAAATGTTGTATTTTGTTTTGGGGGGGGTGTGTGTTTTTGTTTTGCTTTGTTTTTTAACTTCGCATCAAATTGCAATCTTCAAAGTGATTTGCACTCTTGTCTTTGGGAGTTGGGGTCTTGATAATGGAGAGAAAGGAGGTTGTTGCTGTGCAAAAATCGGTATGTGTGCTGACATTTGGGGGGAATTCTTTGTTCTTCACTGAAAAGGAGTGTAAGTGGATTTCTTCCTCTGAAGTCTGTGTCACTCCTCCCAGCCCGCCAGCTTAGAGAGATGTTTTCTTAGACTCTAGGTTGAGCTGATCGGCGCTGTAGACAGCACCGCGGCTCGTAGCCCCCTAACTGTTATCAGAACATCCTTGTATTGATGAGCGAGGCTTGGTCAAGTCACTTAACCTTTCTTCCTTGATTTTCTATTATGTAGACTGGAAATGATAATATCTGCCTTTGATCTCACAGGGATGCTTCAATCCATTAGAGTCATTAAAGCACTTTAAGTAAGGTATAAGGCACTAGAAGCAAGGCGCCTTCATTATTGTTATCATCGTTGTTACTTTATTATTGCAGTGCCACATACAGGGGGGGGGGGGACTTTTTCATCCTAAATAGTCCAGTCTCGGAATATGTTCAGTGACTTGAAGAGTTAGCAGGGGACCTTAAGAGGTCAGATGGCTACCTCTCTGCTCTTGAGCTGAGGCCCTCTTCCTCCCTGCCTCCATTAATTTGGAGAATGCAAATTGTAGCAAAGACAAAAACACAAAAATGAGCACAGAAAAGGGAAGAGACAGTGGGAGGAGATGGCTGTGGCCTACAGCTGTCTCTTCCCCAACGAGCCCTGCTGGCTTCAGTCCTCCTAAAATGGAGTTAATTCCAAGGTCATTTTTCAGTCTTCATCACCTGTCTGTCAAAGGAATGTTTAGGGGTTCTAAAGTGACTGAATAATCACCCCTGCCCATCCCTCCTCCCCCCTCCCCATTGGTCTGCTTGCCTGCCCCCTCTTTTTTTTTTTTTTTTAAATACTATTTCTCTATCAAAGAGCAAAATGTTTTGGAGTTGATGGGTAAAGATCTCTGACTCTCTCTGGAAAGTGTTCAAAGGCATTTTGTACAAGCTTATTGTATTTCCTAGATCAGCCCCTTCTGGCATTTTGTCTTGAATATTTCCTTCCTCACACCTCATATACTGCTCCAGAAGGCGATAGACTTCCATATGGCCTTGGGTGGCACCAACTTGATGTCTATGAAAAAGTGGAAGATGCAATTCTACCCAGCACAGAAAGTTCACTTCCTGGTCCTTTTGATCTCCCAGATGTCCCTGTTCTGAGAGAACCTAACCTGTCCTTCATCATTTATCTTTGACACTGCAGACCATGCTCCTGTTGGGTCTTTGTCTGCCTTCTTATTCACTGGTACTCTGGCTACTGGGATAGTGTTTACTTCCTCGTTTCTGAACTGGCTAGTCACAAACACCCTTGACTTGGTGGCATGTAAAGTCTTGCCAGGTACAGAAGACTGGTTTCTGAAATAGGAGTCCTTATAGTTAATGCATACATGACTTTATAGTTGGATAAATGAGCATTAAGGCCTGGACTAGGAGACTATTTTTGTTTTTTGTTTTTGTTTTGTTTGAGACAGGGTCTGTCTACGTAGCCCTGGCTGTCCTGGAACTCGCTGTGTGGAACAGGCTGGCCTCGATCTCACAGAGAGCTGCCTGCCTAGATTAAAGGTACACCTGGCTCTTTCCTCCTCCCCCTGCCCTTGGCCTCCCTCTCTCCCTCCCTTCCTTCTTTTCTGTGACACATTTTGTCTGGTGAAAAGGGGATGTTAGAAAGCATCCATATTTGATGACAAGAACTGAAGAATTTAAAAACCCTGAATAGATACGGGCTAGTAAAATCACACTAGCCCATCGTTATTTGGGTTTTGTGCTATTTATTTAATAACTAGAATCCAAAAGTTTTGACAAGTATGCTGCTTTTAAATTTTAGTAGGTTTATTTGCTTTTTTGATTCCTAACTTAAAAAACATTAGTGCTTAACTGGATTTTCTGGTATTGATTTGTGTGTTTGTATGGAAAAAAGATCATGTTATATATTTAATAATAAATTTTACTAGAATGATATAGTTACATGAAATGGTGATTATTGTAATATCAGTGAAATATGGTTATTATGGATTTATTTTCAGAATCAAGAGTAATTTCTTAAGTTGCACCTGGCCATCGCTACATCTACATCTGAAGTTTTTTTTTTTCCTTTTTCTTTTATATTCACGTGTGAAAATTTGGTATTGATCAGGGCCAGGCCAGATTTTCCTTCAGTGTTGACTGCCTTTTCTTTGAAGAGTCTCAGCAGCACCCATTATTTACTTCTCCCCTGTTTTATATGCTCCCCAAATTCCATGCCAGCAACTTTATTTTCTGCTGCATTTTAAACAGAGTTTGGGTGGCCCTCCAGGCCACCTTCTCTGAGGTACTACATGTCTCTTTGAGAACTCAGAAATGACATAATGGACAGTGATAATTTCCTTCATTGTCAAGGTGGCAAACCTGAGTCCTTCTTTGAAATCCATGTGGAATAAGCAAGAGTAGTGGCTGCTGCGGCTGTGGAACAGGAAGGGTTAGGAATAAATAGTGAGGGATGACTTCATCTTATGTTGCACTCTCTCTCAGTTTCCCCTGCTGCCAATCAGAGTTCAAGAAAGTTGTTTTTGTTGTTGGTTTTTTGTTTTTGTTTTTGTTTTTTTTAGATTTTGTTTTCATTAACTTCTCTTTTCCCAATACCATTAAATAACAAATAAATAAATAAATAAGATTGACTCTGGTAAGATTGAGCTTCGAAAGACCATGATATTTTGAAACTTCATGAAAGTTCATGTGGGTGGAGGTGATTTAAACACCTTGGTTACTTGTGCCCTCCCCCCAATACTGAGTATGTTTTCTCAGAGTCATTAAGGAGTGACTGCCTTTGGATAAGTACAGATCACCCTGAGGAGATTATACTGCATTTATATAGTTTTTTTCCCTTGGTCTTAAGCAGAAGCTGAAGACTTGGTGGCATGCTGTTATGTCTTTTTAGGTAACTTTCATGGCATTCCTTCCCCCAGTAGAAGCAGTTTATTATATTTTTCTTGATATAAAAGTAATACATTCTTATTACAAATTAAATTTAAAATACCTAGCTCATAAATTTCTGATTCTAAAAATTGAGGGTTTTTTTCATATTTATGCTACTTATAGCTTTCAGTGTTATTGTGGGATGCCTACACAGATGTAAATATATAAACAATAAAACTGAACTCTAAGTAAATGGCCTGGTTGACACACACCTTGAAGATGTGTGCTGATGCTCTGTTGAGTGTGCCTTTGCTCCATTATGTCGTGTGAGGAATATTAACACTCGCTCAGAGCGATGGTAGGGAAAAAAACTTACTTTCTAACAGAAGGGCAAGATTTCTGGGTAAAAGTAAATTTTTTTCTAAAGGTCTTAATAAAATAACTTTCCATTAAAATCTTTTCAAATACTATCCACATAGGATGTTTGTGACCTTGGTAAAACAGGCTTTAGGTACGCCCTTAACTTCTCTGTGGGAAAACAACCTTTTTATAGCAAAGCATAAATATTAAGTGCAGTTAGTGTAATATCTTAGTTCCGGGGCTGAAATCACACTTCTTAATATTGAAGTGTGAGCCTATAGCTCACTGTTGGAGTAGTGGTGTGTATTGTGTATACTGTCTCTCTACATTGTGATTTGATGTAGCCTGAAACTTAATACTATGAAGTTAAGTGTGACAACCCAGTTTAGATTAATTCGTTTTCTTGAATTTTACCACCATTAAAAAAACCCCAAAAAACAAACAAACAAACAAAAAAACCCCAAATCTGCTCAGGATTCCATGTGCAGAACAAAACCAAACTGATCATACAACACTTTGCCAGTCCAAGTGAAAGATAAATACCTTTTTAAAAGAATTTCTTTTAAGTATATGTATGTGACTATCAATAAAATTAATTGATTATTTGAAAGTTTTAATGGTGATGGGCAGGTGGATGTATCATGCCATAGTTAGGCTTATTACACAATTAGATCTACTGTTCATTCTTAGTGTAAGAATGCTGACTGGAGAGTTTTACATGGCTTGTCTGGCCAACAGCCTAATAGCACCTAAATTTTAAGAACCTGTAAATTGACCTGAGGAGATGTTCACTGTGTGGTTAAAGTGCTTGATGTGCAGACACCAGGGCTGAGTTTAGATCTCCACCTATATAAATGTCAGGAGGACATGACACCATTGACAGATGAAGGGCATTTCTAGTTCTGTCAAGCTTAAAAATACAACACAACGCAATGCAATACAATACAGTACAGTACAGCACAAGACAAGACATTTTATAAGGGCGTACTGGACTCAAACTGGATGAACTTTCTTCATATAGTGCTCTCCAAATAAGCAAGGCTTATGAAGTATTGGAATCCTTCTGACCATGGTCCAAGTTAGGAATTATTGCAAAGTGACAGGGTTTAAGATATTATACCATAGAGCAGGAGACCTAAGATTAGAATAGGTAAGTATATGACAAGTAAATGGGTTTTAAGTTGTTTCTGTCCTTTTTCTGCCTAGTTATTGAGGGATTTAACCAGAAATACTTATTCAGTCTGTTTCCACTAGTAATGGGGCTATAAGTTCAAAGAACTTCACCACTGTTGTATTTATTGAGCCATAGGGGAGATGGAGATTAAACAAAAAGTTAAAAGTGCTGAGAAGCAGTACAGGAGGGCCTAGGTAAAGAAACCATGTTATAACAAGAAAGAGCAGGGGCTATAAGGCAGTGAGGACGGCTGGTGGAGCACCTGGTCACTGTAAGGCAGTGAGGACGGCTGGTGGAGCATCTGGTCACTGTAAGGCAGTAAGGACGGCTGGTGGAGCACCTGGTCACTGTAAGGCAGTGAGGACGGCTGGTGGAGCACCTGGTCACTGTAAGGCAGTAAGGACGGCTGGTGGAGCATCTGGTCACTGGGAGAGGAGTCAGGTGATTAAACTGGTTAGGCTGGCAGAGTTTGAATCTCACAGGCTCCTTTTAGGAGATTTGGGAAACTCAGCTGCAGTCTGGAAATCAGTTAGAAAGGAGAAAATGCAAATCCACAAAGCTGGGGAGGGGTTATTTTAACTGTCAAAGTGCTTGGGCTGTGGGTGGGGGTGGGGGTGGGAACTAGTGGACTAGAAAGCAGGTGAGCGCAGAACACTGGAAGCTTGATCCCATAGCAGGTATTAGAAGAACAGGGAGACTTTTCTGGTAATTAAATAGTCGTGCATGCAGCAGCAGCAACAACAGCAAACACATTCTCACAGAGAAAGGACACAATTCGTTATTTTTGAGTAGACATTAAAAGTTCCATGCATGTAAGGTAGCTCAGAAACAAGTACAAAGGTAATGACCAGAGTCTCCCATGTTAGATGGAAAAGTGGGTGAAAGTAATAAACTTATAACTGACAGAGTGCTTTCCCTTTGGGACACTCTCCCCTAAGTCTCCATGAGGGCATTTGAACCCCAGACAGTGATTTTTACATACCTCAAGTTGATTTGCTAAGTAACATTGATAACATTGATGCCGTCTTTATACTGGAAAACTAGAGACGGGGCCCAATCCCTAGAGAGACTTATCTCTGTTCCAAAGGTCAACGGAAGAACTCATATGCACTATGTCTCAACAAAACAAAACAACAACAACAACAACAACAAAAAACTTTTGAAAAAATTGAGGTAGGAGAAAACATTTTTTATAAGCGGAGAAAGTAATTCCAAGTTCAGAACAGTGGATGGTGTCCTTTACAGAGGTGGGTAGTGCGGGGAGTGGTCAGGTTTGAAGTTGCTCTTACACAGGGCCTTGGAGTTGGATTTCCACTACAAATCCATCTGCAGTATAAAAAGTAACATGGGCTGAAGATACGGCCCTGTGCCCCACAACTGGCTGATGGTAACTGGATCCTGGGAATAGGTGGGCTTTGTAGCGAAGCAGAAGTTGGGGCCGGGAATGGAGAAGGTCATGTCTTTTGCTGTGTAATCGGAGAATTAACACAAGTAGATTCTTATTAAGTGGTTGATCCTACAGTCAAAGTCACAGCAGTGAGTTGGGTTTTTTTTTTTTTTAATCTTTTATTACTTTTCCTGGACAATGTGACTGAACGTTTAGGTGCCAACACTTGGAGTCCAGATTTGTGCCTTCCACAGTAGTGTCTGTTTTGAGGGGTTCCTCCCCTTGGCCTTTTCCCCCTCTGCTCGCAGAGTTGCGCATTCTCCCAAGTCTCTGGGGTGTGCTCACTGTTCTGGTCCAGAGCCTCCCGCCAGACCAAGGGTCCTATCACTCTGTCTCGCTTCTCTCCTTTGAACTTTTGCTTATTTGGAAATATTTTCATTTGTTTCCACACATAACTTGTACATGTTTATTCCCCCGCACAGTTAGGTATCCATTTGCTGGCTTATTTATTTGGTCTGGAATGTGTTGGGGTTTGAGGCCATAGCACAGATGCTTTGCTCTCCCAGGAGAGTGGAGACTACACAGGGAATGGTTTTGTGAGACTTGGAAGTAAAGGTGAAGGGGGAAAAAATACCTGACTTTGGGGCCCAGGTGCGCCTCTAAAGTAGACTCATTTGATGATTATCTTAGTTGCTACGACAAATTGGGAAATGAAATATAGGTGGGGAAAATTCTCATTTGCAAAATGCTTTGATCTAGTTTAAAATTAGGGCTATCTGAGATCTATCGTATTGGATTGCTTAGTGTGTGCTTTTGGTACCCTGGAGCCACCTGCCTAAATCAGCCTCCTGCTCTGATAAATCTAAATGGATTCAGAGAAGCAGGGGTGGCTTCCTCTGAAGAAACATTTTTGCTGACTGGGTTTGGCAAATAGGAAAGTGGGAAGAGGTAGCTTTCAAGAGCTGATTGTTGAATGGTTGGTAGTTTATTGTTCATATGTGTAATAATGTAAGTGTATATGTAAAAATGTTTTATAAAAAATTAAAAGAAGAATATCTTTCCATTTTATGAAGACTAGTGACAGGGAAACTAAAGTATAAATACCGTCAAGAGAAAGCAACGACGAGCTGGATAGAGACTTTACCAACTGGCAGTGTGAAATATTTGGTGGGCTAACAGTTTTAATGGGTTTATCTTAGACAGTTCTTCTGCTGTGAAAGTGTCGGTTAATAATTTACCCTTCCCGGGAGGCAGAGGCAGCAGTTATAGGCTGTGAGTAGGCGCTCTGGGGCCTGTCATCTGCTGGAACTCATCTTGCTGGCCAGAGCCATGAGCCCTGTTGGTTGCGACAGGAGTGCCATGCGCCTGAACTTTGGCAAATGCAAGCTTGGGAGAGCTAAATAAGGCATGGGTGTTTGGAGTTGCTTCAAGCACTATCTAAAGTAATGGATTACTGTAGCTGCCTTCCTGCTCGGCATCAAAAAGAATGCGACTCTCTATTTCTTTCCTTTTCTTTTCTTTCTTTCTTTCTTCTTCTTCTTCTTCTTCTTTTTTTTTTTTTTGAAAAAGTTTATTTTGAATTGGGGTGGAGCTGTATATAGAGGAAAGGGAGTGCGGCGGGAGATAAATTATTTCTACAGAGTATTTATGAAGCTTCTGAGAAAGGACAAACTGGGCTTGCTGATTGATACCTGGAATATGTTTTTATTGTCTAACAAAATATTGGATGCAGCTGCACATGTAAGACTTATCTGCTGTGTGATCATCAGTGTCAAAAGCCTGAATGCGTTACCTCTCGCCATGCACTTGGTTTTGATGTAATAGTAAGAACAGCTCTGCTGTAGGTTTCAGCACAATTTATGTGAACTTTATTTCCCTGTTTAGCCATTGAATCATATTGCAGTGTCGGCATGGTAAGTTTTGTAATTTGCTTTCCTGTGTGAAGAGTGCTTTTCTTTTTCAGAATGTTCACTTCTGCATACTCGTTTTTTTTTTTTAAAGTTAGGCATTATGTCATTACAAAGATTTACAGTTATTTAATAATGATTTATTGTAGTAATTTATTCTGCCAGCTGTGGCACATTTTCGGTGGAATTTGTAAATCAAATTTATATAGAAATTTACCAGGACATGCATTTCAGGATTTAATAAAATATACTCTAAAATCTTTTTGAAGTGGGTAGTTCCCTGCTAGCACATTTGGGATTAGCTTTACCTTAATAACCATTGTTAATGTTCAAACTCTGCCATGTCTTTCCCACAACCACTGCAAAGAGGACTCTGTTAAATCTGTTAAAATAGTTTCTGGTTTATCCACTTTACTTTCAGACTATTAGTGTCATGTTGTATTTGACCTGGGATGTTCACAGGACATTAAGGAACGTGGAAACATCCTGACATAAGGCTCTCTGCAGTTTCATACGTTTATCACTACTGAAATGCTCATCCAGAATCAAACTGAGAATTTACCCATGAGGCTGTGCGGCTGGCCTTCCTCTGCCCTGAGCTCACTGGCCCTAGCCACGTAGGCTGCTGCTCTTTGGTTCGCTCAGGAACTCACCCTCTTCCCGCTGTTTTGTTATATACCAAATGCCAAGTTGTGTTTTCTTTTCTCTTTTTAAGGTTGTGTCTACTTGATGGTATGCGTTTTTGTTGTTGTTCTCAGAAGCATCAGAATCTAAAAGTGCACAGGTTCCTGAATTTTCCTTTCAACCTGGCAGTTTTAGCGGCTGTCTTTGATAGGTGGTTGCCAAGTTGTTTGTAAAAATGACTTGTTTTCCAAGGCTGCATGAGAGTTTTAGTTCTTAAGATTAAAATGCTGAGTCACCTGTTTTGTGTCTGACCACGTGAAACTTCTCCTTGACTAGACTGCTGGCCCCCAAACACACACTGGTTGCACTGATCAATTGTTTTAATATGGTAACGACTCTCTCAGTGTTCCTTGAAGTTGAAGTTTCAGTTGCCAACTAGTTACACTTAAAGATGTAGGTTTTGGATCAAGAGGGAAGTGAAAACATTAAAGGTACTCCAGACTGAAATGTTTTCCTAGTGGTTTGTGTCTATGCATCATGCTGGGCACCAGTAAGACAAAGTGAACACAAGGGAAGCGCGGACATCCCAAACAGCCTCCCATCTCACAGTAAGCCTTCCCCGCTTACCCTCATCTGCCTGACAGAGGGTCAGAGGAAGCACCAAATTCTACATTTGTGGGTTTTTTAAGTCCTGAATTTTAAAAGTTATTTTTTGCCTTCAGATGTGTGTTAGATGGAATCTTTACACCATCACATAAGAAGGAGAGTACGCCATTGCACTAGAGTGGCAGCTTAGTGGTAGCGTGCTGCTCTAGCACACTCAAGGCCAGAGTAGGTGTGACCCATATTCACCCACTCTGGCAAAAATGTTTTCAAAATTGTAATCATTTAAAATATGTACAAAATAATTTGATTCAGAAAATATACCTTGATTGAGTTAATAAAAATTTTATAACTTAAGAGCTAGGAGTAAGAGTATTTAATGTGTCTACCAGATATATAAAAATTATTTGATAAATCTGTAATGTAAGAGACAAAGAAGTCTTAGGAAAGGGGACAGAGGCTGTGTTTCTTTGGGGATGTAGAGGTGCTGGGGCGCGCGGGCGGGCGGGCGGGGGGTCAATCCTGGACCTCATACTTTCTGAGCAAGCACTCTCCTGAGCTTTATCGCTAGCTAGAAGAGATGGGCTTTTCTTAAAGGCTTTAATTTATGGTATCTTAGATAGGCACTTGTTTTCCTTAAAAGCATGTAGTGTGTTTGTATTGACGAGATCATGGAGAAAGATGGAGGTCTTTATTTTATGTCGTCTCATCTAGCGTCAAGTGTTCGTGGTACATTAGGCAGCTCATCTATGGCAGGTTAAATGCAATAGGAAAGAATGTTTAGAAGTACATTTTCCGCATTCTGGCCTTAGTTTGGACATTTATGAGATAAATTCTTTATCTTTTTCCTTTTGTTTCGATCTGGAAATCCTTAAAATATGGTACTAAATAGAAACGTAGAAAGAAAAGAGGAAAATCCGTGATAAAAGACGTTTCATCTTGTGAGTGACCAATGCTTTGAGAGGATGAACTGTGAAGGGAAACACACAAGGCAGCAGTACTGTGCTCAGTCAGCAAAGTGCTGCGGAGGGAGCAGCCCAGAGAAGCACACGCCGGGCTTAGCCCTCTCTGTCCATCCTGTGCTCAGTCCTTCATCCAAATTTCTTAAATACCTTTGAATACTGGGCAGTTTGCCAACTGTGGTAAGAATATAGAAGTTAAACACTTGACTTTGCTTTTAAGCCCTGATGAGTAGGAGGTTTAATTGTTTGTTAACCAAACTCTGAAATGGGCAGGGAACAGTTATATGGGAACAGTTATGACGGTCTAATCCACACACACTGAGTTTGGGGCCTGGGTGGAAAGCTCATGAGTGTGGAAAATCATGAAGAGTTTCGTGCTGGTATGGGAGAACACATACGCTGTCTAGGTGAGTTTGCTGTGAGTTCTTGAGGGAGGCCCCTTCCCATATTGCATGGGCAGATCATCCCCTATACAGAAGTATAGACTGCGTATAGTATTTCTGTAGTTCAGGACAAAAGTCATCGGTACTGTTGCTTTTGGGTGAGCTTCCAGTTGGGATTATGAAGTAGAAAAGTGACTATAAACAAAGTACCAGTGCTCTGGTACGTTTGATGCGAGAAATTATTTTTGAGGCAGAAATATTTTGTCTATAAATACAAATGTTGATACTTAAAAGTTTTATGTCAACTAGTTTTTAAGTATCGTACAGGATGTTTTTAAAAACTGAAGCACTTGTCAATCATTAATTTATTTCTTCTAATTGCTAGGATTCGGGCTTCCGGTTCCATAATCTGTTCCATTTTCTGTTTGAACATACTGTATTTCCAAGTGTTTATACACTTGTAGTGTACCCAAACCCAACAAACTTGGTTGTTTTTGGACCTTGTGCTTTATGGGAATGCTGAATATACAGAAAACCCCTAGTGGAATACTTACGGTTCAGGTGTCTCTCTTTTCTGATAGATATTGCACATTATTCCTAGAAAAAGAAACAGCACAGGTTACATGGCTTGTTTGAGGAACTGGGCTGCAAATTTCAAGGCCTGTACAGTTTACCTAATGAATCTCATCTCTTATTAAGACTGTGCATCCGTCCAGGGGGCAGTGCCTCCTTGTGCTTTCTTCCTATTTAGCTGCTGTCACAAGTCCTCTCAGGACCAAATTATTTCTGCCACTTACTGCTGTAGCTAGTGACAGTTGCACTGACTTGGGGACTTCTTAATAAAAGAGGGCCATTATTTACACCTTTTCTTTTCACTTAGTGTTTATGTGTGGCTGCCTGGCTATCCTGTAAGTCAGGAAGTGAGGGGACTTTGTTTAAAATGGTGCACTCTGATGATGTGGGCAGTGCGTTCAGCCTCCTGCAGAGAGGAAGCAAAGCTGCTAAGCTCGTTTGGGCCTATAAACCCTGTAACTCTATTTGGTCCTCTGTTCCTGTCTGGCCTTTCTCCCTTTTGTTTCCTTCCCACTTCCCACTTTTAAACATTAATAGCCTCACATTGTGAGCCTGTTCTGCACCTCTTGTGGCTTACTTGGGGATGTTTCTTATTAGTACCTACAGTTTTCTCCCTTTTTAACAACTGCTTAATATTCCATGGAAGAGGATCATAGTAAAATAAAAATGCATTCTAAAATCACAAAAATGTAGATGTTGGTTACACAGCATCTGAGTATATTAACTTTGTGAAGGGATAAATGGGTGATTCTTAAATTTTTTTAAAGTGGTATATTACCACATTTTCTTTGATGTAAACTCTTCTGGATAGATAGATAATTTCCCCAAGCCCGTAGAAGCCATAAAGAGAGCAGGCTATGTGAATTGATGTTCAAATTGAAAAAAAAAACAATTAATCAAGAAAGGCACTCCCTATTTAAAGACACGGGATCCTATTTAACAGCTTTCAAGGAAATTTTTGTTTAAAAACTAAAAACCAAGCAACACAGGAAATTGGGGTGAGCACATGCTTTAGCATTAGACCAACCCAGTCTTAAGCTTTCATGTTGGCACTAATATAAGATTTAGCCAAGTGATTTAATCCTCTTACATTCAGTCTCCTTGTTGATAATGTGAGAATAATAGTTCCTATCCCATGGGATTTGTGAAGAAGAAAATAAAAAGTATTTTATACATATGGGAATTATATACATACACACACACACACACACACACACACGTTAGTGAGTGTGGGTGCATGTGGCTGTGTATGAAAGTACGTGTGTGTGTGTGTATGTGTATGTATGTGTGTACATATATGTATAAAATATATATTATAAATAATATTCATGGACTTAGAATGTATAATATTAAACAAGATCACAGGACCTCAAAAAGAAATGAATCGCACATTCTCCTTCATGGGGAATCTAGTCAATAATATATGTGTAGCTATAAACAAATGTACACATGGATACAGAATAACATAAAGAAAAGCCAAGACTAAAGAAATGAAGAAGGACTGAATTCAGATACTTGATGAATTAAGGGTAAGAGCTGTTTTTTTTTTAAACCTGTCATGGATTTTGGGAGCCCTTTGTGTGTTAGAGAAGTACATAAAATATATTCAATACTTAAGGAGTAAAACTTAATATGAAGCCTCATAGATTCCACTTGGAATGGCATTTCTAACTGACCATAAGTTCATTAAGTTGCATAGACTTTGGATCCAGTTAATTCTGGTGTGTGGTGTTTTCATTTATTCACAACTTTCATGACAAGGATTATGAGGAGGAAAAGGGAGTGTGTGTAGGGAAATATTTATACTTTTCACAGTATTTAGCATACAGCAGGTGTATGATAAACACAGGTAATGTCCCCTAGACTCTGTCTGTTCATAATGATTAATGTTGTAAGATCTTTGGTTACTGTGATTTTTGTCCATTTTTATCTTTCTGTAACTTGTTCACCACGTCTCCTAGAGGATGAGATCTAAAGCCTATGCACTTACTTTCGTCCTTAACTCTGAAGTATCTGGCTTGGCTTTGAGGTATCTAGAGTTGGTGCAGAAACACTCCTGATTATATATACCATGAAGATTGCCCAATGCAAGAGTTAGCCGAATGTGAGAGTTCCTACCAGTGACTGTGCCTGTAGAAGTTCACTGTCAGACACATGAGGTTATACACAGAGCTTGGGTTTGTCCAACTATTGATCACTTCCACCCTTGCCTATTTCAAATTATCAGATGGAAAATTACTTTCCCGGGAAGTTTCTTGAAAGTTTAATATTTGATTTTGTCAAAACTCTGGAGTATCATGGGTTTGCAATATTTTGCCACTGCCTTGAACTCTAAGGTCAAAGCTGTGTGGGAGGCCAAAGCCCTGAGAAACTTTCTGTCACCAGCTCGTTTTGTGTTTTAGCCTGTTTCTTTGCCTGTAAAGCAGTCAAATTAAATTAGCCTCCTGCCTCACTACACCTAAGGATGCCTCAAACTGCAAAGGCCATGAAAGCCAGGCTCTGTGCTGCTCTTCCTCTGTGTTCAGAATTCACACCTCTATTTTACTGAGAAAAGATCTGCATTTATTTAAAGAAAATACGTTTCAGAACTACTGTTACTGAAGTGTAGCTGTCACCAAGCCTGTGCCTGTAATTGCAGCATAGGCTAGCAATAGAAAACACCTGGAGCTGTGCATGGCTTTAATCCCAGCCCTCAGGGGGCAGGGGAAGGTGGATCTCAGTGAGTTCAAGGCCAGCCTTGTTTAAATACCATTTTCCTTTGTGTTTGTGAAGGAACTGTCCATTCGTTGTAGATGAGCGCAGTGACTTACTAGGTAGGTGTTATAAGTTTGAATGGCTCAAGTAGGCGGGCAAATAACAAAATGAGGAAACCAGATGGGGGTAGAGGAGACTGTGCCCGGGATGTGAGGAGCTTGCTAAAGACAGTAGCTGCTGGTTCACCGCAGCTTCCAGTTGCTCTGAAGGAATGGGTGTCTGTGCTAGATCTTTTAACTTCCCAACACTTTACCCTTGGCCTCTCTCTACCACAACCCTCCACCCCTGCAGCTGATAACTTGCATTTTGACTTTTACTTTCTTGAAGTTTATATGCTGGCCATCCATTAATTAAAACACATGAATACTTGTACAGTCTCACTTGGGAAGCCAAACAAAAAATGCCTGAAGCCATCTAGTCTGAAATCTGTACGTGCGTGTGTGCGCACGGACATACATGCGCGTGCACACACACACACACACACACACACACACACACAGAGAGAGAGAGAGAGAGAGAGAGAGAGAGAGAAGGACAGAGAGAGAGAGAGAAGGACAGACAGACAGACAGAGACAGACAGAGACAGACAGAGCAATGAGTGTGGGGCTGCAATATGACACAAAGATACCTGAGTGATACCAGCTCATTGCATACTCACATATTCTGTGCATGCATGTGCTTGATGTGATAAAGTACTGAATACTATGTGCTTTCATACTTTATGATTTTATATATATATATAAAGCTCAGTGAGATCAGTGTCAAAATTTTTAAAAACTTTAATCTATCTCTTTGATGCTAGCAAACCAGACTCAAGAAGCTTTGGGTCAGGTACCATCTGTGTCCAAGGGCAAATACCCCTTCTCCTTGCCGTGTGTAAACCCCACCCATGGAAAGGCTCCAAGTCTTGAGTGATGATCACTTCCTCTGGGCAAGAGTATGAAGAATAAAGTAAATCTAGCAGGAGTAGTAAATCCCCACAGACACAGATAAGTACTTGAGGTCAGAGAACTGCATCGTTTATAGTTTGTCTACATACCAAACTCATTAATACAAAGAGTCATCTCAGCAGTAGTGGTTGCAGTAGCAAAAATAATACAAAGAAGTTGGTCTTAGCCCATCCTTTATCAGCTTTCACCATGGCTAGGATTCAGGGGTGTTTCTTTGAGAAAGTAATGCGAAATTATCTCTCCTGTTTGTGCTTTATTTCCAGTTCCTTTACCCGCCCTCATAAAATGTGTTTTGACCTTCAAAACTCTTGCCTATAGGAATAAAACTATAAGATATTAGGAAGAAAAATGAAAACATCATGGGAAAAATCTATATGTTTATCCATTTAAGTTGTTTCCCTAGGGGACTTTTAGAATACTTTAACATTACAACCTTCTTTTTTGCCTTTTCTGAAATTTTTTTTTCGCTGTATAAACTCAGTGTACATTGTATTGTGTTACATGATTACACTTTCATACATGTATATGGTATTCATCGAGCATACCTTCCACTGCCCTCCTCTCTCCCTTTCTTCTTTAGAGTTTATCCACTTGATGTGGAAAGGGGAGAAGGGAAGAGCCAGTGCCCCTGGCAGTATTCTTCTTGACAGTCCATACCCATCAAGTGAGTGGAAAGTACCCAAAACCCCATTTTCAGAATTGTGTCTCAGCTTCTGGCTCCTGAAGAAAAACCAGTGTGGTTCCGATGTGGGGCGGGAAAAGTGGTTTGCATTGGCACCAGCCTTGCGGGTGCTTTGGGGCTGGGACCCACACAGCTGTGGGTTACAGATGCTTGCTTTCCAGTATTAATGTGGCCAGCATGTGAAACCATGGCACCCGCAATACTACACAAAGGTCCACGCCTCTGATAGTTTGAGAAATAACTCCCAGCTGAAGAAATTCTTCCCTGAAGGTCTGAAATACACTTCAGAACAGACAGTATGGGCCATGAGGTGCCTGGTGATGTTGGACTGACATCGGGGACTGCATCATAGGTACCCAAGGGCTAAGGAGCTTTAACCAGAAATACAGAGGTGAGGGGTGAGATAAAAGCTCCTTTAAACCTTTAGTTAATAACTTCTGAGTTCCAGGCTGCGCGTGTAACACAGACCTTCTGCACACACTCAAGTCATCGTGTAGTTTCTTTGAGGTAACTAGTGTAAAGCAGTAGTGGAAGTTGTCATCTGGCCTGAGTTAAGGTATGATAGACATGTCTCTACCGATTTTTATTTCCCTGAGCTGTCCCTGAGGAGGCAAGAATCAGAGGCCAGTATATACAAAACAAAACAAATGAGTATGGGGTTGGGTAACACAAAGTTGAATAATAAAAAATTCTCTTCAGGACATAAGACTTTCTCCTTTCTCACTCGAGCAGTGTGTGCTTCCTTCTAATAGTATCCTTGAGAGAGGATCTTCCATCCCCCATTGTTAGTGAGAAAGTTTTCTCATCCAGGTACAATTTCCAACGAAATAGTTGCATACAAGTATCCAGAAGTTAGTTTATTGACTCTTATTGCGCTTCTGAGCATCTAATAAATAATGTATTAGCCTGATGGATATGTGGCTACCTAACTATGGCGCATGAAATATGCACTGTTTCTCTAATACACTGTAGGGAGACCTGTTTATAAAGTATTTAGTATTGGTTTTATAATGCACTGTTGACAACAGGAGACCGCGAAGCTCAAAGATCAATCTCATTCTGGCCCACAGTATTAATGCTACTTTATAAAGCTATATGACAGGTCACTTAGACAGTGGTCCTTTCAGAAAGGACTCTGTTAGGAAGGCTGGTTGTAGTGGCTGCCAACACAGCAGATAAATGTCTTTGTCCATGTTCCTGAGGAGGGTCTTCGATGGCTCTTGATACTGGCCAGGTGATGGAACTCTGCACTTACCTGGTCTCTAGAGGGATTCTGGGCTAAAACTGCTGGGTTCTACTAATGCACCCTCAGTAATTGGGTAGAGAGATGATGTGACTTCGGATCACGTGGGGATTAGCTGTGGGGGTGGGGTGGGGGGAGACTTAGCCCCGTCATCATTGTCTCATGTTTGCTAATGAAGCAGTACTCCTGGGCATCTCCTTCCTTCCTTCACTCAAATCACATAGTGATATCACGTAAAATATTTCAGTTTTTGTTTGCTTTGGGGAATTTCTTCAGCCAATCGTAAGTTTACAGCCGTTTAAAAAAGACGCCCCATAAACACTGAGAATTGGGGTATGGCTAAATAAAAGATCAAATGATTTGATCTAAAATATATTCTCAGTATTTTTTACTTGAACTTATTACTATGGGAATGTATGAAGTGATTATAGTGTCCAAAGTTGTGTTTCCTGCTGAGCTTTATGTTCTGGAGAAAGTCATTGTTCTCTGTATTAAGGACCTCTTCTTGGTTCTAAGTATTCTAGTTTTCAATGTCAAAATCCCCCACGCCCCCAAAAATGAAAAAAAAATCCCTACTCCTAACTACATGAATGTATGTATCCCCTGGAACCGTACACAGGAAGTTGTGAGGCATCTCACAGTAGGGACTGGGAATTGAACTTGGATTCCTTGCAAGAGCAATACATGTTCTTACCCACTGAACCGTCTCTAGCTCATTGCATCACCTTGACCCTAGTGGACTGGGACGATACTTTGAAAGTATTTTTCAGAGCCAATCCTGACAACTTTCTGCCATTTTGCTTTTCTTCTGCTCACTCCTCGTTGACTTTGACCTTCATTGTATGCTTTTCAAGTAGACCATCCCTTTTCTCTTCTCTAGATTGTGATTTTAACTGGACTCTTAATATCTGTGTTTTTTTTAACATTAAGTGTATTTATTATTGTTTTAAGTAAAATATAATTACATCATCTCTCTCCATTCTTTTTCCTTCCTCCAACAACTTCCATGGCCCCACCCTCACTCCTTCTCAAGTTCCTGGCCTCATCTTCTTTAATTGTTACAATATGGCAAGGCCTGAACAAGGACAATGTGAAAAGTGGAAGAGGGAAATCTCATGGGATCCCACCCCCAGGCAAAAATCTACAGGCAACTAAGGGATGTGGGTAAAGTTGTCTTACCCCATGAAGGTGCCCTTAATTGGTTATTCAACACCAAGGGGTCAGTTCCTGAACTCACGTACATGCAAGCAATCCCAAGTGGACCTAGCAGGTTCTATTTCTATATTGACACACAGACACACAGACACACAGCCTCTCCCTCTCTCTTCCTCTCTCCCTTCCTTCCCTCATCTCTCTGTCTCTGTCTGTGTCTGTCTCTCTCTCTCTCTCTCTCTCTCTCTCTCTCTCTCTCTCTCTCTCTCTCTCACACACACACACACACACACACACACTTCCTGCATTTCTTTTTTTTGTTTTTCTTTTTTGAGACAGGATTTCTCTGTGTAGCCCTGGCTGTCCTAGAACTTGCTTTATAGACCAGGCTGGCCTCACACTTGCATATCTGCCTGCCTCTGCCTCCTGAGTGCTGGGATTAAACGCATGTGCCACCGCCACCTGGCCACAATACCTGCATTTCTTTAACCGTGGAACATTTTCTATATCATTTCTTTGGTTTCTGAGGGAATTTTTTCCCTTCAGGGAACCTTTTCATTTGTGTTCTTATCACATTCTCTCTGAGGACCCTTTATATCATTTTCCCTCTGGCTTAGATCTTCAATATCCTTTTCTTAGCTGGCTTTGTCCCCTTTGCTTACTGTGGACTTAAAAAAAAAAAACCTCCTGTGGTGGAAAATAAACTGTTTGTTCCTAAACACACTTCTACCACTAACTTTTTATCCCACATTTCTCTTGTTTTCTTTCTAAATTCCTCCAAAGAATATTATACCATTTCTGCCTCTTTGTTTTTACAGATTATGTCTTTCTTACCTCCTCTGTAATATGGATCATATATGTCTATTATTGTACCAAAACAACCCACATGACCCAGAAATTCATAAAGATGAAATATTTTAGTCACAAATGTATATTGGGAATTATATATTAAACATACACTTATTCAAAGTAACAAACTAATAAACACATCTGAAGTATTTTGTCATTCAGATTACATCACATACTACCAAGTCATGTGTCCTGATACATGTAGTCAAACCTACATCTCCGCTTACTACTATTGTACTCTATAGTATTATTTAAAACTCCCAACCAATTTATGTTTTCCTTTGTAATTCAGAAAAGGACAATTACCTTCTCATTCATAAACACAAGTCTCCCCAAAGATATTCACCATAGGCACGTTCTCCCCCCAATGGATCCAACTGTGGCAACTTCAGTATTCGTCTGTTTTCTGGACTTTCTTCTGGCTTAGTTATCTGCATGCAGTTACCTCAAACTGAGCCGGACCTTATTCTCCTAAATTACATCATTCCGATTTCTGTAAGAGGTGTGGCCAATCAGATCACTAGTGTCACATTGACTCTTGTTACATATTTTAAAAGATTTAGTTTTATCTGTAATTATGTGTATGTCTTTATTTTGGGGGTCAGGCGTATATGTGCATGTGAGTGCAGGTGCCGATGGAGGCCGGAGGAAGACATCAGATTCCCTGGAGTTAGAGTTACAGACAGTTGTGGGCCCCTCAACAGCGGAACTAATTTGGGCTCTCCACAAGAGCAGCATGCTCTCTTAACCACAGAGCTGTTGTCCAGCCTCCTTCTTACCCGTGTCCTATCAGTCTGTCTTATCTCCTTAATTTTATGCTCACGGTGTCTTTATTCATCTCTTTTCTTCATTAGTCATGTCTGCTAGTAGTTATGTTACCTAGTTTATTATGATAGTCCCTTAAGTGAGCTCTTGGCTTCATTCTTCTTCTTCTAAATTAAAAAAAGAAAAAAGGATTTATTTATTTAAATGTACAGTGTTTCACCTTTATGTACACCTGCATACCAGAAGAGGGCACCAGATAACGTTATAGATGGTTGTGAGCCACCATGTGGTTGCTGGGACTTGAACTCAGGACCTTTGGAAGAGCAGACAGTGCTCTTAACCTCTGAGCCATCTCTCCAGCCCCCTTGGCTTCATTCTATCCACATTTTAATGTGTTGTCCTACAAGTACTTTAAAAACAAAACCCAAAAAACTAACAGTCACCCCATGCTGCTGTTGTGGGTTTTTTGTTTGTTTGTTTGTTTGTTTGTTTTTGTTTTTTTGTGTTTTTTTTGTAGACTTGTCTGGTAGCGGCGGATAACAGAACAGCAACTGAGACTGGACTATGGGATTCTTACCAGTAGTTGTGTGGTCCACAAATCCTTTCATTTATTACTGCTTTATTCATCACCCTACCCAAGGTCTACTCAAACTGGATCACTGTCTGTAGAGGACTATTGCTACTCTCCTGGTGCCCAGAACAAAGGCTGCATTTGCACAGACATTTTCTTCCTTTCTCCCGTGTCGGTGGGATGGCACCCTTTCCTAAATCACGAGGATCTGCTGTTCTTGTCTTATTACATTCTCTACTTACATGTGGTCATTTTTATGCGTGACTTCCGTTCTGTGCTAAGTTAGGAACTTCTTGTAAGCAGGTACCACTCACCACAGATTTCTGTAATGGGAGTGTAAAGCTTGATAAATAGCCCTTCAACAGTGAGTAAAAGGTTTACAATGATTCTGTTTATGATTAGTAGAAGAAAATGGAGTAAGTTGAGCTCTTGGCTGGAGTATGGCTTAGTGGTGGAACCGGTGTTTGCTGACCCTGCTTCAGACACCCTCATGACTCTTCAGTCCCCCCAATTAAAGAAAAGAAACTTGAGTGCAGTGGTGACTTAGCTTAATAGAGAGTTATGCTTATACGCAAGAAGGAAGCCCTGAGTTCAGTCTCCCTGTCCTGTTACCCATCAGTGAACCATTCTGTTATTCTACCACCTTGTTTATTCTCCTATAGTTCATGTATTTAACTGTTGGTTGCTGTAAACTGTAGTGATTAACCCTTTTTCAAAGTGTTCGAGTGGTCAGAGGACTATGTTACATCGGCAGCTTTGAAGTGGTGATGTAACCAGTGTTTCTTTAAAACACCGTCTGAAGAGTATATGTAATTTCCTCTTCTAATCTCTCAACAGGCACGCTTTGTGCCCTCCCCGCCTCCAAATTGCCTCAGTTACAAATCAGAGGGCAGGCTTGGTGATCAAGACTGGCAAGCACACTTCAAGGTCCCATGCTGTGGGGTCGATGCATCTCAACTTGAGGTATGTTGTTCTTTCCTGTTTAAGTGGTTTGGATATGCGCACATTCTTTGATTGTCCTGTTGAGGTCCTTTCCCACGTAATTATTCCTTGTTCCACCCTTTTACTGTGTTTCACATCATCTTCCTGTTAGAAGATGATTGTGTTTACTTGCTTCTCAACACTTTTTGCCTCTGAAGATACTGAAGGAAGCAGAATTTGGGTGCAGTTATTTGAATGATTTTGATTGTGATAAAGTGCTTTGGTTTCATCCCTCCCCTCCGGCTTTCATCTTTTTGAAAAATTTATTATTATTATTTTTAAATTTTTATGTACATTGGTGTTTTGCCTGTATCTGTGAGGGTGTCAGATCCCCTGCAACTAGAGTTACAGACAGTTGTGAGCTGCCATGTGGGTGCTGGGAGTTGAACCCAGGTCCTCTGAAAGAGCAGCCAGTGCTCTTACCCACTGAGCCGTCCCTCCTGCCCCTCCTTTTCATCTTTTATACACATAGTTAGTTCTAAGGCTACTTATTGTCACCATCTCTGTTTCTAGTAATGGCCTTGCTAATAGTGGTAATCTTTGAAAATTGAAATATAACACACACTGTGTGTGTGTGTGTGTGTGTGTGTGTGTGTGTGTGTGTGTCCCAGTTGTGTTTAAAAAGCTTCCAACTGATATCCTCCACCAGAGGCTTCCACTCTTCCCAGTTAAAAATTTTTAACTTGAAAAACAATCTTCAAGTTATTCAAATTTTCTTTGCCTCAGTGTTTTTTTCATTTAAATGTATGTTTATGTGGATGTATGTGTGTGTATGTGGATGTATGTTGTGTGTATATGTATGTGAGTTTGTGTGTGTGCTTGTGTATATATGTTCTGTATGAATGTATGTGTGTGTGCTTGTGATATTTATGCATGTTTATGTGTGATTATATGTATATGTGTATGTTTGTGTATATACATAGATATATGTATGTATGTATGTGTATATGCTTGTGTGTGTTAGCGTATGTGTGCATGTATTTGTGTATGTATGTGCTTGTGAATGTATGTTTGTGTGTTTGTATATGTGTTTGTGTGTGTGTGTGCATGTGTAAAATAGTCTTAGGAATTTGAAACTCCATTCTCATATTTCCCTTTTTAAATTTTTTTTTAGGTTTGAGAGTTACATTTATTATTTTTAGTACATCTTTTTTATATATTAACTTCAAGGTGTTGTATTTTCAAATAATTGTAAGGTATTGAGTGCAGCCTTGTAACATGGTTTTCTTATGTGTGAGTGAATCTCAATTTTCCTTCCTGACAGTAATTTAAACTATTATTATGACATTTTTACTGGAGCTGCCAGCATCTCAGTCTGTAGTTTTTAGAAGGAAGTAAATAAAAAAATTAATTTTATCTTTACAATCCCACAACTTTCATGGTCATATGAAAGTAATTCCCCAGTGCCCCTCCCTCCTGCCCCAGCCTGTTGTTTTTTGCTTTTGGGCTTTCATCCTCATAGTCACTTAAGGAAAGACACCACTGATTCTTTCAGAAGATTTTCTTTAAAAAAAAAACAAAAACCCAGCGACTGTAGCTCATGGTAGCAAGAAAGCTTTTGTCACTGCTTGTACACATGAAAAGATTAAAGTCATTTTTCAGCATTTAGATCAAAACAAGGTAGTAAAATGTTTGATCTTTTGTAGGCATAAGATTCTTACTGACCGAAGATGCTTTTTTGAACCGTGAATCTTGATTCCAAGGGATTCAGCCACTCTTTAGCATTTGTAAACTATCATATCTCCTGTACCCTCCCCAAATGTGTCCATTTTCATATTTTCATAGTATCAAAGGATTATGGCATCTGAGTGTTTCCTTGAAGTGTGTTCTGGAGCTGAGCCCCAGATTAGGGTGTCAGCAGACACTGCTCTCAGTCAGTTAGACAAGTGTCAACTGGAGTACTTTCTCTCTTTTGGGTGAAGCTTTTAGGGAATATTTCCCTATGAGGAATGTTAATGTCACTGTTTACAGTGTCTCAAACCTTGTTTAGGTGGCTTCCTTTTCTGGTCACATAAAGATAATAAAGATAATTTTAATGCATCAGGTTTCCTCGGTAATATTGGTCACCATTTTTCTTCTTTTTTTTTTTTTTTTTCTCGGTGCACAGCAGTTATTATAATTTCTATCTAGTGCACCGATGTGGTTAGTGTTCCTGTGAGTTAACACCTGAGCATTTAGTATCCATAATGGTGTGGCAGAAAACTAACTAAAAACTAAGGCATGCATGCACTTAGTTACAAAATGGACTGTGATCTTGGTCCCTGAAATCTTCAGGCTGTTCTGACCGAAGCTACTGTATGTGGAAGTGCCAACTCAGGTTGTCAAAGCCACCAGGAAGTAACATGTGAATTCTAACACAGACTCTGGGAGGAGAGAGGGTCACGGATTAAGACTCCACTCAGAGATGACAATATGATTTGTTTTTCTTCTCCTCTCCATAAAGATCCTTAAGAGAATTTTGAGTTAGCTAATCGATGGACTCCAAACCCAAATTCTTTTTTTTTATTAATTTTTATTTTTTTAAATTAATTTATTCATATTACATCTCAGTTGTTAGCCCATCCCATGTATTCTCCCATTCCTCCCTTCCTCCCACTTCCCCCCTACTCCCCTCCCCTATGTCTGTGTCTGAGGGGGACCTCCTCCCCCTGTATATGCTCATAGGGTATCAAGTCTCTCCTTGGTGACCTGTTATCTTTCCTCTGAGTGCCACCAGGCATCTCCATCCAAGGGACATCAAACCCAAATTCTTGTCTTAAAGATTTTGTTAGAAAAGTAATAGCCTAGATGCCTATGTAGTTCAGATCATTTACACATGGTATTTGGTTACGCTCAGTTGTTGACATGCACGTATCATCTTTTGTCTTTGTTGTTGTTCCTTTTCTCTTCTTTTTAAGACAGTGTCTCACTCCATAGTCTTTGTCTGGTCTGGAACTCATTACACAGAATAAGCTGGCCTCAGATTCACAGAGATCTGCCTGCCTCTCCTTCCCCAGTGCTGGGATTAAAAGTTTGAACCACCGTGTCTCTCCTGCCCACACATTGTCTTTTTAACCTGAATTAAAGACTGCTTGCTACATGCATGTTTGGCTCAGTCATCTAATAAACTGAAACAAGAAAAAGAATTGCTAAATAAGCGAAAATTTTCCATGTCCCTTAAACTTGAAACATGGGGATCCCCAACTACCAGATGTTACTGCTCGGGACTGTTGCCTGTTGAGACAGTAGATAGGGGTGCAAAGAAAGACATTGGGAGCCAGTTGGCAGGCAAGTATTCAGGTGCAAACATTAGGCAAATCTTTTTTAAAATTTTATTTTATTAATTTATTCATATTACATCTCAATGGTTATCCCCTCCCTTGTATCCTCTCATTCCTCCCTCCCTACTGCTTTCCCCCTACTCCCCTCCCCTATGACTGTGACTGAGGGGGACCTCCTCCCCCTGTATATGCTCATAGGGTATCAAGTCTCTTCTTGGTAACCTGCTGTCCTTCCTCTGAGTGTCACCAGGTCTCCCCATTCAGGGGACATGGTCAAATATGAGGCACCAGAGTACGTGTGAAAGTCAGACCCCACTCTCCACTCAACTGTGGAGAAAGTCCTGACCATTGGCTAGATCTGGGTAGGGGTTTGAAGTTTACGGCCTGTATTATCCTTGGCTGGTGCCATAGTTTGAGCGGGACCCATTAGGCGAATCTTAAGTGTGATGGTGAATGTCTTTACATTAAGGAAGACAGTTCATAGAGGCAGGCAGATCTCTGTGAATTTGAGTTGAGGCCAGGTTGGTCTACATAGTGAGTTCCGGAAACAAAACAAACAAACAGTCAAACAAAAAACAAAACCAAAAAGATGGCTCAGAGCTTGATTTTAAGAGCTAATTTTTAAATCTCCCCTCCTTTCTTTTCTCCACAACATGCACATAAAGTACAGTATTATTTCTTCTGTGTCTGTGCTTGTGTGTTCATCATGTGTGGGTTTCTGTTTTAAGGGAGACCTGTATGTTACTGTCCTTTTATCAGATTATAACTGTGAGTTAATGAAAACAATCAACATAGGTAACTATATAATTACAAAGTAAACACAAAAAGGTGAAAGTTGAAATTATTACTAGTTTTACTTTTTTTTTTTTATACTCTATATAGTGACTCAAAATTGTTCCTCCTTAACTTCACACAGAAAAAGAAACTCAGCACAGGAGAGTAGGGGTGGCAGATTTCAGAAGGAAAAAGACTGCTGTCAACTTTCTTCCTTTGGAATATGGAAATTTGGGTGGATTATCTGTTCAGAGGAGTTTTCCTTTATTAATTCTTTCTCTCTTTTTTTTCCACTTAAGACATCTGTTAACATTTCACACAGACCAACAGATGTTGCAAAGCAAGTCCCACACTTTGTTCTCAAGAAAAATGACATTTCCTCAATTGCCTGCCCCACCTCTGTGACTGAGTCCAGCCTGCTACTCCTGCATAATTTGCATATATTAAGTTATGCACCCTAGTGCATTAGGAACCTGAGCTTCAGCATTATTTCCAATGTTAAAGTTGCATTTGATTAGTGACTAGTTTACATGTTGCTTTAGAGTTCTGAGAGGGAAGACATTAAAGCCTCCTTTGAGAGCATCAACCTGATTCTCTACATTGAGATCCGAAAGCCAGTTAACATTTTTTCCCCCTATAAAATACATGAATTACAAAAAGCTTGAGTTGTTTCGCCATGAGGAAGTGCTGATTGTCATGCGACGTGGAGCGTCATTTTTATTATTTTGGCAAGAACAGGGACAGTTTTGTCTTGACAAGCCATTAGATGAATACCAGCGTGTGTCACATGAAAAACCACTGATCTTTAACCCAGCTCTGTACTTAACCAAGCTCTGGAAATGAATAGTGAATAAGAGAAGGAGCAAAGGCCAGTATACTGTCATCACAGATTACAGAGTCTGCTAACAGCTGCTGAACTGAACCGAGGGAATCCCAGGTATTGCTCTATAAGCCATCAGAAGTCCTGGGGATACTTCCTGAATTGTGTACACAAACCATACATTTATTTTATATTTACTCAGGGTTTACATTGTTGCAGGCATAGCTATGAGAAGGAAAAAAGAAAAGAAAAGGAAAAAAGAAAAGCCCTCAAGTGCCTTCTCAGTGCAGTGTTTGAGTGTAGCCTTTATGGAGCTTCTCTGTTTCCAGCCACAGAGTGAGAGCAAGCAGCAGTGCCTTCTAAAGAAATTAAATACTAAGAAGACAAGGGAAGCAGGGTGTGGTGGATCGCACCTTTAGTCCTAGTACTGGAGAGGCAGAGGCAGGCAGATCTCTTAAAGTCAACCTGGTCTACATAGTGAGTTCCAGACTAGCCAGGGCTACATGGTGAGACCTTTTCACTTCTAATATGAAGAAAAGAAAAGGAAAATATGAATTCTTTCCCCCCTTAAAACAAACAAACAAACAAACACAATAAACTAGTCTACTCCAAAAGCACAGGCAAAACAGCACTTCTTTTTTTTTTTTTTTCACACGGTCCTTCAGTAATTTGTGGCTAACTTTTGCATAAATGTGAAGTTTTTGAGAAAATAGAAGGAAAGACCCAATTCACCTCACTACCAAAATATTGAAAAGATAGTAACATTTTAAGCAGACACATGTGGGGATTACTGCTTACAGAGCTAACAGGAAAGAACACACATTCTCCTCTGTTGGTGGAGCTGTACTGTGCCTTCCTATAGTCTCGTGGCCCTACACTAACTGAGATACAAATTCTCTGTAACTAATTGGATCTCATTGAGGGTACATCCACAGTGTGTAGTTACGTGCAAAAAGGTTTTTAAAAGTAAGAATCTCCTGCAATCACCACTTTCATCTACTACTCAAATTATGTGCATCTAGTACAGGTTTAGTATATATGCTTGACTCTTTAAAATATTGCTTAGAAGCATGACTTATGAAATGTTTGATAATGTACCAGCTAAAAATTATAGGGACAAATGTTTAACTATAGCACCTATAAACTGAATTTTACCTAATTTTTTCAAATTTAGAATTTTGGATTTAGAATTTTGAAGCAGTGCGTTTTTTTTTTTCTTGGAACACTTTAGATGTTAGCACATCACTAGACATTTCTAATACTGTTTCCTCTAACCTTCTTCAGTCTCCTGGTCCTAAATTATCATTGTGAAATGTATTTAAGAGTCTTGTGTGTGTGCATTGTTGCTGTGTGTTAGGAAGAGGACCTACTCCTCCGACAGCTTCTTAGGAACTAGAGAACTAGCCATTCCTACTGTACACAGCTCTTCTCTCGCCTTCAGCAAATGAGAGGAGCTTCACGTGACCTTTCACAGACCTGATTCCTGAACCGGAAGTACATGACTTGGAGTCAGGGAAAGAGAAAGCAATCGTTGTGAAAGTGATGTTTACCCCAATGACCTAGTTGTAAATAACTTGGATACAAATTATTTCAGAGGATTGCTCTATAATCTGCAGAGCTTAGAGCCAAGGGAACACCTCGGAAGGTGTCTTAGTGCCTTGGTTTTGTTGTTTGTTTGTCTTGGACCTGTGTCTTTGAAATGATTCCAGTCTCTTACCGGCTACAAGAGCATGAGGGAGGGAATCAAGGGCTCTACACTTTCCCTATGGAAATGAATGGCAAGTTCACCTAACATATTTAGGTACTATCTAGAAGGGTCAGCTTTTTATTCTCTAAAATTTACTAAAAACAATGATGTAAAACTTAACATTTACAAAGCATAGCAAATGTTCTAGGTTTGTGCTGTATTTAACACATTTATCTGTGGTTAACTCTTGGGGTTGTTGGTTGTTACTATAACAAAGCTTTGACTCTTTTTTGACTGGTTTTAGGAACTAGTTAAGATTTTGCTTGACAAAATCCATCTTGCAGGTACACTACTATGTAATTGTGTGTGTGTGTGTGTGTGTGTGTGTGTGTGTGTGTTTCTCTTATAAATCGTACAAGACTATCCTGATGTTTTTAAGGCGTGGCTCTGGCGGGAATATTTAGGTAACGTTTATGCTGCAGGCTTGTTCTGTTAGACCCTGCAGTCTGAGAGAGCTCAGTTTGCATACTCTGGGTAGCATTTTGTCAGAGGACTGCTGGCTGGGCAGAGCAGATTTGGATGTATTAGCTAGTCAACCTAATAACCCTGTACAGACTGTATTGATTTTCTAGGAGAGAGTTTATGAACTAAATAAACTTGGGGTTGGTGTCTTAATAAACTGCTTCTCTCAGTCTGTCACATTTAGTTATGGAGCTGTGCAGTTTAGGGGGAAAAGAGGCTAATTCTGTTACAGATTGTTCACAGCAGGGTCTCCAAATTAGCCCTTTGT